>NW_013953020.1:49577-52439 GCF_001266775.1 Austrofundulus limnaeus | reverse complement strand
CTTACTTACTTACTTACTTACTTACTTACTTACTTACTTACTTACTTACTTACTTACTTACTTACTTACTTACTTACTTACTTACTTGTATGTTTAAAATTAGAATACTCAATGGATATTAGCATATACTGCTTTTTGGTGAGGGCAAGCTTTCAGCTGTCAGACAGGTGGTCTCACATTTGACTCTAGTATCAGTTTGGTCCACAGAGGAGTTCCTGGTCGACTGTCAGTCAGTCCATCTGATCAGCAGCACCTGGCTCAAACTTTCACACACAGCTTATGCATTAAAAGTGAAACAATTTTGGCTTGTTTTTTTGTCTAATAACTAATGACACAATGGAATCAGTTTTTTTTTTCACTTGAGATTAAATTTGAATAGTTTTAGAAACTGCTAAAGACCTGCAGAGACTCTGAGTTCAGCTCAGTGGATCAGAGCTACTATAGAAGACTGCTCAAATGAAACTGAAGCACAGGTTTTATGAGTCAAAGGTCAAAATGTGAGTTTGTGGTTTGTTTCTGTTTGAGTTGTGTTTGGCACATTTCAGCTCATCGGCCTCAGCACCAACTGTATCTGTTGTCCTCTGTCCTTGTGTCTCTATCTGTCCTTATCTGTGTTGTCCCACACTGGTTTATAGGACACACATCTGGTGCTTTGGTTCTGTCCCTCTAGTGAGTAAGTACAGAGAAACCCAATGTCGACTCAAATCTCATAAAGCAAGCATGTTAGCGTGTAGCTTTGCAGCTCCGCCCGTCTCAGACCTCACGCGTGTGATTGCTGAATATTCTGTTCTATATTTTCTTTGTTCTTTTCCAACAATCTGTGCAGCGGAGAAGGAGCAGAGCGACTCTCCCGCCGTTCAAAATGGCAGCGAGGAGGAGAAGCAGGTTTCGGAGGAGCTGGAGAAAGGGATGAAGGCTCTTTCTACCAACGACACCTCCTCCACTCCTGCCGCTCTGCCGGCTAAACCCCAAGGCAACACCCCCGAAGGCTCGCCCTCCAAATCCCCGTCCAAGAAGAAGAAGAAGTTCAAGCCGCCGTCCTTCCTGAAGAAAAGCAAGAAGCAGAAGGAGAAAGTGGAGGTCTGAGTCGGAGCAGCTGATGGGCTGAGCCACTCGGATCTATTCAGACTCATGTCACGGTGTATTTTACAGCTTCACTATGATACACTGATTAATGTGTGTGGTGATTCATCTGAAGCAGGTTTAAAGAGCTCTGGTTATTTTCATCAACTATCTGACCCAAACCGACTAACTGGACGAACTACTTGTCATCACTAACAGTTTCTGTATTTGTGTCTTTGTTCCCCACACACACACACACACACACACACACACACACACACACACACACACACTTATTATAGAATATATACAGACCCACACNCACACACACACACACACACACACACACACACACACACACACACACACACACAACAGTTTGTCATTTCACTTCATGTTACTGTACAGCCAATAGGTTTCTTTCAACAAGCAGGATTCTCTGATCCTGCAACACGTTTGTTTTTACCAAGACACGAAGGAGAGTAAAGTCTCAGTTCTTCATGTGTAGACACTTATGTAGATTAATATTTTAGCACGTCACATTTGTTCATCAATATAAGTATGTAGTCAGCTTTGATTATCAGGTAGATGTTGCAGGTATAATCTTTGAGTCTGGGTGCAGTGCGTTTAGAAATATACTGATAGTTACAGACCGTTCTCTGCTGAATGTAAGTTTTATGTCAAACTGTCAGATTATTGAGGCTTTTCCAGCAGAGATGAAGAAAGGAAGCAGGAAGCAACAAAATGAGCCACTATGAACACCGTTAAACTCAAAAGGAAAAGACTACACAATAACTTTGTTAAAACACAACAAGAAATGAAAGTATGAAACATTCCACTTTTCTTTTCTTTTGAAACATGTGCAAAATACCTCTTGACAGTAATTGTTTTAGTTTGAACCAGTAGCTGTTATCAAAATGCTGATGTGTGAATTGTTTTCTGAATGTACATGTGAGTGTTGCAGCGTTGCCATGTATCAGACATTAAAGTTGGGTTTCACTTCAGTTTAGCATTCTGTTCTCGTCTGTTTCTCAAGGCGTCGTTTTTACATCTCACCACTTTTATATTTACAACTCRTGATGTTTTCGGTATTTTTTCAAATCTTGGACAAATTTCAGTGGAATTTAAAATGATTTTTACCGATTCATTCTCGTGAAGATGTTGTCCCGTGGACAGTTTTGCTGGTTTCAGTTCATCGAAACAGTCTCTGCTAACTCCGGATCTCACTTATTTTATGCAGAATGAGGAGAATTGAACTTGCAGTTTTCAATAGTGGAAATTTTCTGATTAAAAAATTTTATTTTGAAATTAAAATTAGAAGTTCTTAATCCTCAGCTTTGAGCCGACATGCACAAAAACCTGAGGACAGAATGTAAACAGGATGTTTTTTTTTCAACACAGTGAGCCTGTTTTCTGTTTCCAGATCCCCACAGGTGGATCTTATTTGACAAAGTCTGGGGCTCCTGTAACTGTGGCTCAACGATCTTATAGTTCTGCAGGTGCAGGTTTAAGCCCCAGTTAAGACATATTTATCCATGGTTTTCTTACATTTCTATTCTTTAGAATTACTTCTCTAAGTTTTTYYCCCMWTTTARCTTTGTTAATMTGGAGCATGATTGSAGAATTATTTCAAASCAAATTAGTAATCTAGACCAGAAAGCTGCGTACTTGTCTGCCTGTTTCGTTTAACACAGTTAAATTAAAATGATGTGTACAAGGACTCCAATTCTCTGATTTAATATTAAGACTGAACTGTTTTCATGAGGCACAACTTCAACCTGCAGGACAGAGGAAAAAGGT
>NW_013953020.1:43155-49446 GCF_001266775.1 Austrofundulus limnaeus | reverse complement strand
TATATATATTAAGCAATATTTTTCCACAGAAAATACAAAATGTAAAAATTGTGTGTTTAGTGATTCAGGTAACTAATGTTTGTCCCACTATAGAAATTGTAAATGATATTAAAAAAATTAAAGACTGAAATTGTTCAGATAAAAACCAAGCTAAGAAAGTTCTTCCTTTGTATCTTAACTTGTTAATGTGGGCGTTCTCCACCTTGGCAATGTGTTGYAATTTCTGGATATATGGATTAGATCAGTTGAAATGCAGGATACAGTATTGAATGTAAACACTAAGCGCACACTGTGCATGCGATTGATTACATGAAGCAACACAAATAGTTCAGTTTAAAAAAATAATTTTATGCAAGCATGACAAGCAATAACAAACAGCATTGCTCAAACTCAGAGGACATGTTTGTGTTTGACTTATTTCAGACAGTGTTTTATATTGGTATTGAGTAGCTGTTGGTGTTAACACCCATTTGAAAATCTTATTGATAATTCAAACTGAGACAACCTGACCTAATTGTACTGCAGGTAAGATATTGACTTTTAGAAATAAATGCATTGTTCAAAATGGTATGTCTGAATAAAACAGGAATCCACTGGATTCTTARAACTTTATTCTCAATCTTCTGACTCCAGYCAGGTTCATAACTGCAGCACAGGTCTCAGCAKAAGACCTTGGGCTGAACCAAAACAAAACACAGGAGCCCTGCTCTGAACAGAGACTCTGCAACACTAACAACTTCTTTCTGCTGTAATAATGAATTGACCTTATAATGTACAGCTCTTCCTGGTTACACCTCTGGAGGTGTTACTTTTACGTCAGACGTAGAATGTAACTCATTTTTGTTTACTAATTTTTTAGAGTTGTCATTTTTGTACAGACAACTAAATTATATTTGTTTATCCATTTTTGTCTGTACCTATTAACAAGTAAACACTTTTTATTTGAATGCATAAAAAAATCCAGTTCTAGCATTTGGGGGCCTTTTTACCACGAGGGGCTCAAACGTACATGACAGCTGCAGTTCACTGACTGTCCAGCAGGGGACGCGATGCAACACTGTAGATGTGAAACAGTAGAGTTTAACACAACAGAATAAGAAGATACCTGTATTTTGTATTTTGCTGTACTTTCAGGTATAAAAATAACAGGTAAGACCAGACGAACAAAATACACGCATGTGCTGTTTTTTTTCTACACGTCTTCTCTCACCGGGAATGGGTTGCACAGAATGCTGTATTTTGTTAAAATAGAAGGAGACGTGCTAAAGTTTTGTTGGTAAATAGCATTTTTAGCTAATAGCTTTAACCAAACGTGGTTTCATGTTGAGGTTTAAAACCCAGTTGAGTTTCAAGCTATATTTTAAATTATTATCTAAGCAGTTGTGTCACTTAAAGGCGATTTATGTTTTTGAAACTGAAACGATACAATAATCTGTATCATAATCATGCTAGTCATTTAGCCACAAAGCCCAGYAATCCAAACTCTGTTAAAATATTTAGGATTTTTAGATTTACTTTCGAATAAGTCAAGCATAGGAACATATTACCACACATTTGTGCGTTTATTTACAGTTCTACAATCGCAACATTCATTCGGTTTTCACACAAAGTCACCATAACTCGTAATAATTGTTTTAGCTTGGTGTTTACTTTTTGTATTTGGTTGGATCACGGAACTGTATCGGTTTTCTGTTGCCAGGGCAAATCAATCTTTATTACAGCTTTGTTTATTCTTATTGACGTGACTAAAACCACACACACACACACACACACACAAAGAGATAAACAAAAATGTACTAACCTACTTCAAAACGCCAGCACATCAAACACAGATTTAAAACACAAAAGTRTATARCTTTAGGAAGCCATTAATGATCATAAATCTGGGGAAATTTAAAAACCTTTCTAAATAAACATTGATTTGGACACCATCTCAGCTGTGCCATAAGGTCACCTGATTGCATACCAGCAAATCCTTACTAACCAAATCWGAGGTAGCTTCATTAGTTCCTGCTTGTCAAACAGTAAACATTTATGTCTTCTTTTCCTTTATGTGTATGCATAAGTGTGGTGTGTGTAAATGTTATCCTCACATTTATTTGGTGAAATACCAGAGATGTTACATTTTTAAACTTTAGCCTCAATCCTCTTTAAGTGTGACAGTGTGGGAGTCCCAGCTGCTGCCTGGCTAAGCCTGAGCTGAGAGGAGATCAACTCAAGAAGCCTGCCAATTTGTGTTTCAACTCAGGTGTTGACTGACCGGATAGGAAGTTTTACTACTACGTGTARCTGACAGCCTTTTTTTTATTAGTCCATCTGCTCATTTTCACACTCTGTTTTTCATTGTCTGCTTGTCAGGATGGCACAGTTGGGGGCCGTCTTCTCTATAATCGCTGCTCTTGGAGGAGCAGCTCTCTTAGCATCTGTTCACAAGATTGATGAAGGGCACACTGGAGTGTACTACAGGTGAGTCCTCAGGATGTACTGCTGTTTGTTGTGTGCATGAGAATGTGTTGTTAATGAGACTGCAGAGATTTGAGCCTGTGTTTTAAAGCTGTTTGGAAACAGTGTGGGAACACTCACACTGTGAAGGTTTTAAATTGTTCCACATACCAGCACTGTTGTGCCTGAAGAGCCCACATTGGCATCTTACGGCACATGGGCCAAATCTGGCCTTATTGTTTTCATCCAGCCCACAGGAGGTCAATGAAAAATCAAAGATCAAATATAACTCATTCTGCATGAAATCTCAAAATCCTAGCTTTTATTTTAAAACAGTTTTGTCAGTGCTTTAATTTAAGATGAGCCCTGGTGTTTGTAGCAGCTTTACACTGAGACTAGAGTTTGCAGGAGATTTAGGAGTTTATCAGGATCATCAACTTACTTGATGCAGGACTAGAAGCTGGAAGTTGAAGCCACATTGTTAGGTCCCTCCTTCATAAACACGTGAAAGATTTTCCTGACTAAAAGATAAAAATACTATTCAGGTATTGACAGTTTTTGTTTTGCTACTGTGTGTTCAAACAAGCACATTTAAATACATTTAGGCTTTTCAGGTAATAAAGTGTGACTGTGTTGCTGTAGCCTGTTAGGCAGCTGTGGGAGTGTGTTGGTGAGACTTTGTATCAGTTGTACATCATCATCATCATCATCATCATCCCAMATCCTTCAGCCCAGACTCTKCCTCCAAAAATAAAACGACAGCTCCCAAGACAACTGAGATTTGGCTGTCAGCTTTGGACAGTGGAATATAGTTGAGCTGCTTCTTCCATCTTTATTTATGTTGTTTGTCAGAACACAGGAAAAATACAAAGACTAATACAGAATGTAGAGTTTGTAAAAGTATCTGGTCTTGTGACTTGGGTGATTGAATTTAATTTGTAGAGAACAGATTGCTGTTTTTTAAGGATTAAAAATCTAGGTAAATCCAGATTGGACCCACAAACACACAGAATTATGACTATTCTCATGATAAAACTTTAAAAATATGATTTGAACATTCAGGCATGGAGCAATCAAGACTAGTTTGGTGAAATCTTACAAAATGGTCATATAACATAGAAGCAACAACACTAAAAAAATCAGTACACTGTTCTCTGATGGGGAGTTTGTTAAAGTCTGTTTGGAGGATTCTGCTACATATGAATAACCTCTCTGTCCTTCACATCTACCACAGGTTTKTAACATGTATTCTGGTGAAAAAGAAATATAAAGATTGCTGTTTAATTTYGGTATCTCGGTGCTGCTGTCTGAAGTGTTGCAGAACATGCATAGGTTTTCCACAGCTGTTTTTCTGAATGTTCTCTAAAACGTAAAATTTAAAAGATTAAGTTTAATATGTCAGTATGATGGGTTCAGATTTTTATTTCTCAGTTAGTTTACTTACAGCATCTAATGACAATCATGTTTAATGCTAAAGTTTCTAATCGGTGGTTTAGCTTGTTGCTCTGGCCCTCCTCAGCAGTCCCAGGTCCATATGTGGCTCTTTGGGAAAATGAGTCGCGCATCAGTTCTTTAGAGCAAAACGTGGGTTGAAGACACGTGTGTCAACATCTGTGTGAGTGGTGGGCCGTGTTTTTAGAGCAAAGTCAAATAATCAAAGTATTTTCCTTGTTTAATGAGCTGTTTAAACTAAATTCCTCTTCCTATGATCCATGTTGGTGTTGGCCAWAGCACTAAGTCTTTCCTGTAAAATTCATTAGAAAAGATGTTTTGTCTTGTTTGGATTGAATCTGATGGAGCCTTCCAAGGAAAAGTACAATAAAAGACAAAGAGATTACAGCGCATGCTTTACTTCCTCCTGCTTGCTGAACGAGGACAACTATAAGACTTGTTGTTTCTCTTCATCTTTTTACAGTGAAGTTGAAGCGTTTGAACATTTTCAAAAGGAATATGCTCAAACGTTTCTGTCGTGTGTGTGTGTGTGTGTGTGTGTGTGTGTGTGTGTGTGTGTGTGTGCGCGCGCGCGCGTTTGAAACAGGGGAGGGGCTCTCCTGACTACAACCAGTGGGCCAGGTTTCCACCTCATGCTTCCTTTCATCACCACCTTCAAGTCTGTTCAGGTAACATAAAGTTAATTATTATTACTGTTATTATGCCAACTGTTGCTTATTATGTAGTAGTATAGTACCGTAGTATCCTTTATTTAACCAGGAAAATTGACTCATTGAGATTTAAAACCTCTTTTCCAAGAGTGACCTGGCTAAGACAGCAGCAAAGAATAATAAAATAAAATAAAAAAGAAACACACAGAAACAAAAACAACAAATCCAAATTTCAAAACACAAAACTAACAGACGTCACATAACTAAACTTGAGGGCATCTACAGGTGCCAAGTGATCTGGTGTCTCTGTCCTTTAAAATTGATTTGAATTGTCCCAAGGTAACAAGAGATAACTTGAAATCCTCCTGTGAGTTATTCCAAGTGTCAGGAGCRGAAAATCTAAAGGCCTTTTCACCAAGTTCAGTTGTAACTTTTGGCACCTGCATCATAATGGGGTCCTGAGARCGCAGATCATAATGGCTACAGGTTCTAGACAGAAATGAGCATAAATATAATGGAAGATGCCCAAGAATGCATTTATAGATAAAAATCAGCCAGCGAGAGAGTCTACGAACGGTCAAAGATGGACATTTCACTGTAGTATACAAAGTGCAGTGATGTGTTCGMTAGCTACAGTTTGTCATGAAACGCAGTGCATGTATTGACATTAAACACGAAAATCTGAACCCCTTCACCAGAACATCTGACGTGTACACACCACAATGAACAGTGCAATAGCCTTAGACACACACAGCCAGTATGCTTTAGTTGGCCTTTTTTCTGAAATTTGGGCTTTTTGGCTTCATTTCCACAAAATCAGCTTCTGGCTGGATTTCTCCACACAAAGTGTGAACCTGGCTCCCACAGGTTTCTAACACTTCTCCGCTTATGACACTGCTGAATGTCCAATTTTCATGGGAAGTGAGCATGATTTGTTTTTTGTTTGCTACTCTAACTTTCTGGTGCAGTGTGTTGTTCTTTTTGTTGTTGTTGTTCGTTTTGCTTGAACTTGAAATGTTGAAACTTGCTGCAACAAGACTCCTACCTCATGAGGTGGGATGAGACAAGACATTAGGTTGAGGAAACAAGATTTTGCTAGCTCTCCTCTGATTTCCCATGAGCCTCTTCAGACCTTAAGAGGGCGCTCAGTCTTTTCACAAAGACACAAACCTGATCAAGGAACAACTTTATTTTTCAATATAATCTCAAAGACAAGCACTTTTTTCTGTTTCTATTCATCAGCAATATCCTATGATTTTCTGTTATATTTTAAATGGTACACTTATATCAGGGCGATAGCACTCCAGCACCGTGCTGGATCTCCAGGAAAAAAAATAAGACAGTTTGCCCAGAGATTTAACAAACACAGATCTAACAGAATCACAGCTTTCACTTTAAACACGCTAGACAGGCCAACTAGCCAATCAGACACAGGGTGGGGGCGGGACTTGGATATCAGCAAAACTTTGATTCTGATCCAACAGAAGAGGGAGCAATGCTCAAACTAAAATGATATATTTCTATATTTGTCAGAACAAGTTTGAAAAATAATTGGAGACAAAATTGAAGCTGGCAGCTTTTTTAAAGTGGTAATATCATGTAAAATCAACTTTTTAGAGTTTTATATCATGTTATAATGCTTTACTCTCATAAAAACATGCCCAAAGCCTTGCTTTGACTCATTCATGAGTGTTTGAGAAATCCTGCAGTTTTTAGAAAGCCATGCTGAGGAGCAAAATGACAGGTG
>NW_013953020.1:39220-42944 GCF_001266775.1 Austrofundulus limnaeus | reverse complement strand
ACACACACACACACACACACCGCGAGCACGACACCCACACCTCTGGACCAAAATGGGCAAAACGGAAGCGGAAGTTAGTTCTTAAAGAGACAGAGGCCAATTTCAAGGCGTTTAGAAGAGGAAGTGATGAGAAGATAAGTTTATTTTCTATTTAAACATAAAACAGCATTTTAATAACAGCTAAAGGTGACATAGATACTTTATTATGGTATAGTATTTAAATGTATGCCTGAGAAACACATAATATTGGCTCTTTAAAAGGAGCTGTCAGAGAAGATAAACCTGCAGAAGGACCAGCTGAGAGAGAGAGACAAGCCGTGCAGGTGGCTGCTAAAGTTAGCTGGACAGGAACAGAGAGTGAAGCAAGCAAGGGGAGACATGTCTGTTGACTTACAGTGACCAGTGAGCCATGTACCGTAAAATCCTGAGTGACAACCTCCTCCCCTCTGCCAGGTTGAGTCTTCCAGCATGACATTGTCCCAAAACATACAACAACAAAGGAGAGGCTCAAAAAGAAGCACATTGAGGTCATGGAGTGGCCTAGCCTGTCTCCAGACCTTAATCCCATCAAAAACCTGTAGAGGGAGCTACAACTCTGAGTTGCCAAGTGACAGCTTCAAAATCTTAATGATTTAGAGATGATGTGCAAAGAGGAGTGGACCATCATTCCTCCTGATGTGTGCAAACCTCATCATCAACCACAAAAAATGCCTGACTGCTGTG
This sequence comes from Austrofundulus limnaeus, assembly GCF_001266775.1. Taxonomy (NCBI): domain Eukaryota; kingdom Metazoa; phylum Chordata; class Actinopteri; order Cyprinodontiformes; family Rivulidae; genus Austrofundulus; species Austrofundulus limnaeus. Next base: position 42,221 of record NW_013953020.1, on the reverse strand, counting down.
CTTGCCAACAAGTTTTAAGTTGTTTGCCAGAGGGATCCGATACTTATTTCTCTCTGCAAAATGCAAATAAATTTATATAATTTGTACAATGTGATTTTCTGATTTCTTTTTTCCCTCACTGTTAAAATGAACTTACTCTTAAAACTATAGACTGTTCATGTCTTTGTAAATGGACAAACTTTCAAAATCAGCAAGAGATCAAATACTTCTTTCTTCCACTGTGTCTGACTTCCTGCTCACACCCCTGAAGGTGGTACCTTTATGTCAGACAATAGAAAGTAGCTAACTTTTGTTTATGCAGACAGAAAGGTCTCATATGAAAACACATTCTCTCATTCTCTGTTTAAACCATGTGGTTGCACTGATCAGAGAGTATAAAATATGACTGGATTTAATTTCCTTCAAACCTGTCAGAACAAAGAATGTAACACATGACTGTTTATTGCAGTGAATTATGTTTTAGTCCCTATAACATGTTGATTTAATTTGCCTTCTACATTCCAAGACATGCAATGTGGCTAGCGCACAAAGCTTAAACAATATAATGTGCAGTTCTACTTTTAATCTTATCCTACTGTACATTCTTACAAAATCCCTGACTTTCTGCAAGTCTAGGAGTTTGATGCTATTTTAGAAGCAGATGTTGGAAGGGGAGTACCTTTTTCTTTATTCTGTATATACTGTATTTTTCCGTTAGTTCTCTTTACTTTTCCACGATTAGGTTGTATTGCATTATACAGGTGGTAATTATTCCAATGGCTATTTGGAGTTGGCGGTGTGATGTAATGAAAAATGTACAAGTCCAGCCAGATCCTTTTTAAAGGTTAGCTACACATTTTCCAGAAAAAGGCAGAAGGAAAAAAAAGCCTTACAGAAATGAGCATTGTGGTCTGCTGAAGATGAGACAGCAGTTCTCCTCTTGGAATGAAAATGAAAAGCTTTTCAGCTTTTAGCACWCCCATGTAAACATTTAGGGTAGATCTTAGTTCCCGTGTGACRGCTCCATATTTTCTGCTCCTTCTGGGAAGGTTGTGGATTATGTGTTGACACAGAGTTTAGTGGTTTTTGCGGTGTGTGTTCTGAAACTGAACAAGTCATATTACTGCTGTTTATTTAGTTTAAAACTCATTTTCATCAGTTTGATTTACCAAATACCCTGATTTTATACAGTCCTGGTGGATTTATTCTCAGCCTCACTTTCCTGTACTGCATTTCTGTTTTGCAGTGATTTCAGAAAGCTGTAGAAAATCAGAAATAACACTTTCAACTTCTCTTTTAGACGACGTTGCAGACGGATGAGGTAAAGAATGTACCCTGTGGTACAAGGTGGGTTTGCTTTTTTACTATTAAACCACATATCGACTTGGAATTACTACATTTAGCTCTAACTCCACACAGACCCACACACTATGCAATTATACACTGATGTTATATTATTWTTTTTTTATTTCAGTGGAGGAGTGATGATTTACTTTGACCGTATAGAAGTGGTGAACTACCTCATTCCATCAGCAGGTACCAGACCATGATTCTTCTGCTGGAATGTTGTCAGATTAAATACACTATCCTGCTGTAATCCAAGCACTTGCTTTCCTCTGCAGTGTACGACATAGTGAGGAACTTCACAGCAGATTATGACAAAGCTTTGATTTTCAACAAAGTGCACCATGAACTCAACCAGTTCTGCAGCGTTCACTCACTGCAGGAGGTCTACATCGGTCTGTTCGGTGAGAGCCATGAACTGCAAGAACAGTGAATTAAAGTGGGAACATCCCAGTACAAATGTAATAACAGGAATAGGAAACCATGTATTCTCCTAATGAGCAAATCATAATCTGTTGCAAGAGGTTTTAGCCTTTATAACAATGTCTTCCAACACTTCCATCACTGGGGTTATTTTCATGTTGTTTAAAATACTTGTTGCTTATTTTGGACAAGTTTTTGCCTGAGAGCAGTAATTTAAGCCCTGTACTGTGCTGTAATGCTGCAGAAGTTATGACTCAGAGTTTGAGTTCAGTCCATAGCTTAGCACACAGTAGCTACATTTACATGGACATAATCAGATTAAATGGCCATTCAGAATAAAAATGCGTCATGTAAATACCCCATTCGGATTATTCTGACCTGATCCRGCCCGATACAAATGAATTTGTAATCTGAATGAGAGAGGTGATTAATGCCCATTAATAATCCAAACAGCGTGCGTGTAAACACTTAATCCGATCATTTTATTCTGGTTGTGGAAAACTGACCTGACTGTGCACGTCTGCTGACTTTCATCCAGCAGTTTCTGCTCTTTTGTGGAGGGAGGGACAGCAGCACAGAACTTTTCCTCCCATTTTCTCATTCAGTAAAGAAGACACACAGCCTGCACTGCTTCGCAAAAAAATAATAATAATAATCTGCGTCACCTGCAGCTGAACCAGAGTGCAGTAACATCTCCACCATTATTAAAACCTGTCGCAGGTCCATTCTGAGCTCAGAAGATGTTTGTTTATGTGCATGACGAAAGTAAAACTTTTTTTTTGGTGAAAGTTAGCAACTGCGCATGTCCGTGCTTCTATTCTGAATAAAAGCCCGGTGCATGTAAACACTCGTCATGATCGGATTGTGTCCATGCAACGATACATTCCGATTATTTGATCCAAATACATTTCAATCCGATCAAAGGATTTTGTGCATGTAAACGTAGCTAGTGATGATGTTTGAGTTGTAAAAGAWAAATAAATCCTCTTTTATTCAAAGGCTATCAGAAGTTGTAAGAAAAATAACTTTGTTAAATGACTTTTTACATCCTATATTATTGTAACTTTTGTTTTAACCTTTCATTTAATTTGTTTCCCCCCATTTATTTCTTGATTTGTACAACTTTGTCAGGAAAGGAGGAAAAGACTTGTTTCTTGACTCTTAAGTCTTTGCTGGAAATTATAAATGCACCAGTTACTTACTTACTTACTTACTTACTTACTTACTTACTTACTTACTTACTTACTTACTTACT
>NW_013953020.1:38011-39163 GCF_001266775.1 Austrofundulus limnaeus | reverse complement strand
ATTTATGTCTGTCTGTTTACCTGACGAAATTTAAACTTCATCTGAGACTGACTGATTAAAGACTCTAAATTTAAGTGTTAATTAGGTGTCAACGATAGGCATGTGATGTGAGTATCAGTCACATGGAGGCAGTGCTTGAAAGTCTGAATTTTGCCTGAAACTCTCAGACTGAAGAAGTCTCTTGGAGGAGAGACGAAACGTTTCATGAGAGCAGAACCCGTCCAGAAGACCTATACAATTTTTTTTTCTTTTTGACTCTAAATTTATTTAGATTCTGCTTTAAATACAGCCAGTGGGCAGTTAAAATGTAACACAAATATCACTTAAGTGTTTTCTCATACTCATAACTTGACTTTGTGACTTTATTTAAACTCTTTAAAATTATGTGTAAATTGAGCAAAAATAACTCAGCTATTCCCCTCTTCCTCCAAACAGACCAAATAGATGAAAACCTAAAGTTGACACTACAAGAAGATCTGACATCTATGGCACCTGGGCTCATCATACAGGTATAGTAAGACCAACACTGTAATATATACATATTTACCCCACTACCTATGGACCCCCATCCAAAACAATAGATCTGTTCAGGTGACTTCTGAGTTCTGGTGCATTGATACTTTGAATGTACAGTATGAGGGGGTCACAAATGCTACTGCTATGTGGTATCCAGTTTTTATTAAGACCATTTCCACCAAAAAAATGTTTAGTGGTGTTGGTGAAGTCTGTTGCTCTGATCATGAAGTCGTTTGGACATGCTGGTAGTCATCAACAGAGAGCTGCAATTTCATAGCCTGGTTAAAAGCAGCCCCTTGTCCACTTTGCTTCATACGAGGGTCTGGACTCTCGGCTATAGAGAAGCGATTCTTGCTGGAGGTGTGGCCTCTGCTGAAGTTTAAAATGATTGGATCTGTTGGCCATGACAAATGTGTGCCAGTTCCGCTGTGAAGGAGGCTAAGCTAAGAAGATAACCGGAAATCACGTGTGCTGTAAACAACCCTACTGAGAGGAGAGAAGTACCGAGCTGAATGAGACGGCTGTAAATGAGAGCTGCTGCTTTGTCAGACAAATTAAAAGTGTATTCTCCCCCCCCCCAATGAGGGGATAACTCCGCCCCAAGGTGAAATTTAAAAAATGCCTACTGTGGAAATT
>NW_013953020.1:32801-37222 GCF_001266775.1 Austrofundulus limnaeus | reverse complement strand
CTATTTCTGCTATAGTTCTGCGCAAATGGCATTCACACTTGCATTTTCGTAGGAAATGCAACTTCTCTAGTTTTATTTAATTTAAGTATTGTCAATCAAAACTATCTACGTAACCATATATTTACCCACAATAAAAAGAAGAGATAAAATCCTTACTTAACTCCTGACAGAGAAACATAAAAGAGATGCTCGAACAAAAAGTATAATTTTTTTTACCTCCTTCAAATTATACTCACTGTAATGTGTGAGCTACCAGGGCTGAAAACATGCACACTGAGAACCAGAGTCAAATAACTCTGGAGCACGGGAACTCGGCTCCATTTATTCAAAGAACTCTCCTCTCTTCTCTCTTCTCTCCATACAGGGGAGGAAAAACAAAACAAAAAAACTATCTATCAGGTTCAACATGGCTACCACAAGAGTGCCGCCCTTTTTTTTTTTTCAAAATCAAAGCACACGATATAGCCGCCTGCTAGGGAGTTTTATAAAACCCGGTGCTGAGCTTCCAGGACTGGTTTCACCTGATCAGATCTGTTCCTTTTATTGCCTGGAACAGATCCATCAGGTGGGTTTCTGAATTTTATGCATTTTTGCAGAAATGTCGGCCACCAGGGGTTTCTGGCTGAATCCAGGCGGAAGAGTGGGTGCTGGACCTCACTAGATCTCTTCCTTTTATTCCCCTGCATCAGCACCAGCAGCCCCGTGCTGGAAATCAGCCGTTTCACTCGCCGGAGCTTGCCCAACTACATTTTATCACTTATATCACCGCGTGRGAACATCCCAGTAACTACCTCCAGGTTGTAGCAAAAATGCAGAACATTAAAATGAGCCGTCTCCCGCCCGGACCCGACGCTCAGAGCCGGCGCTAGAGGCTCCGGAGTAAGTTGAGTACTATATCGCCCATCAAAACGCCCTTTTCGGCCGGTCGTTGGTTAATAGCATCCCAGGAACTTGCAACCACTTCCAGTTTGTAAATGAGGACCGCAGCTTTCCAAATTCTTCTCACTTTCCCGGATCCGATGCTCAGAGCCCACGGGAGAAGCAAACGAATGTTGAAATWTCCTCCCAAAAATGCGAGTAAAATGCACTAAGTCATGCATAATTTGGTTATAGCTCCACGTTGCAACGTCACAGAGACTCCATTCACATATCAGCTTTTAGGGCAGAACCAGACCTTTAAAACCTGACCAGTCACTCCGGGATCCGATGCTCCTAGTCCAGGGAGGGGGGCTAAAACCACCCCCAGCGGAGGTCCGACGGTGCATAATTTTGGAGGTTTTTCACTTATSTCTCCACGGGGGAACGTCGCAAGGACTTCATTCAACATTCACCTTAAAGGGCAGAACCAGAGCTTTCAAACAAGACCAGCCATTCCGGGATGCGACACTCAAAGCCGACTATAGAGGCTCCGCAGCATGGTTGCGCTGCGCGGGCACCTGGGAATCAGCTGGCGGGCGACCAGTCGCCCGCGAGCGACTGGTTGGGCACCCCTTCTTTAGAGTATATGGTCAGAGTTAGGCTATAAAGTGTAAAAAACATGAATGGAAGTCAATGGAAGGTCCCCACGGGGCCAAGAAACAAACGTGTGTGTGTGTGTGTGTGTGTGTGTGTGTGTGTGTGTGAGTGTGTGAGTGTGTGAGAGTGTGAGAGTGTGAGAGTGAGTGAGCAGCGCAGCACCCTAGGCTGAAGGAGAGTCAACAGACCAGACGATCATTCATGCTATGCTAACACCTCCAACCCGTGACTGCTGCAGGGGCGTGTCTTAGAGAGAGGCTTTTATAAAACAACACAGCCGCTGTGACGAAACCGTGGAGAGCCATTTAACCAATATGCAAATTAGCCTGCAGTACCACTGCTCTACCCATATGAGCAGCAAAAAGACGTTTTTAGACCWAATRTTACARATTWGAACAAATAYDCACAAAAACATCAAAATTAGCACAGAAACAGTACTATATAACATTTTAGACACATTCTAGACAGTTTATCAGCTAAAAAAAGTTAATTTTGTGGTAAGTTACTCTTTAATTTGGAAGCCTTAACACAGACTGGCTTCATTCACTTCCTCCACTGCCATATGCTAAACTAACTAGCCACTGTGCAGAAAATCAGCATCGTTCAAAACTCCACCTTCTGTTTGCTGATTGGCCCAGGTGAAATTCTCCTGAAGAGATCCTTGTCTCTGGGAGAAATCCCAGACGGAGCAGTAAAGGAAACTGAGTGGAACTGTGTAGGAAGGCGAGGGCCAGGCTAACAGTTTCATGTTCTTACATGTCCTTTCATTGAACTGTTTTTTTCGTTTATCCCAAGGAAAAACATCTTTATCCAGTGTTTTCACCTCACTACAAACTTGTTTATTTTTAATAAAAAACATATTAAAAATTGTTGTGAGGGATTTCCTACTTTGGATTTTCATTACTCTGATGGTTTACTGACTGGCTGTTCTTTTGTTGGTAAATAAAAAAAACACAAAATGTAATCCAGTCAGTTTGTAACTAAATCTTTGCTGTTTGCCTGATTGTGTRTTTTCTTCTGCTTGAAGTTGGGACATTTTTGTGTTCCTCTCGGGTATACTCAGAAACACACACCAGGACAGAACTGAAGCTGTAAAGTTTTCAATAATAATGAGAACTTGTAAAAGCCAGTCTGTGGTTTTTCCTAACGTTTTTATGTCTTCTAGACTTTCTCAGAATTTGTAACCCTCTTGGGGCATTTTTGAAACACTTTTTATAGAAAAGTTACTATAAGGCAAGATTCTGAGGCTTTTTCACTAAACATTAGGCTGTTTTCCCATGTTGTTTTCTCTGTTTTTCTACACCCACACTGGAGCTTATTTAAATCTAGGACATTAAATGACTATTCTTGTTTTTGTGTTTCTCATATCCCTCTTGAATCAATAGACATACATTGTTTGTTTCTGAGAAGTTAATAGTTTTGGTGTTCAGATGGTTTTTAGCTGTAAAAACAGTTTTTAAGCTCAATTTCTAGTCTTCTTTCCAACAATTTCCTCACTAGTGAAAATGATTTGCTTTTCTTTTAGTCATTGCATTTATGTGGAGTTCATTCTTCATCCTCAGTTTTTTTTTTTCAACTCTGTGCTCCACAGGCTGTTCGTGTCACTAAACCCAATATCCCAGAGAGCATTCGGAGGAACTATGAGCTCATGTGAGTTGACTTTTTTCACTTCATTAACAAGAAATCTTTGCTTTATTTATTTTCTTCTTGTGAATAAATGGACATGATGTTAATCACAGTCTTGCTGTTGTGTACTTTGGCAGTGGAGGGGAGTCATCAGTTTAGTCATGTCCAGAYGGACTCCTCAAATTAGACCCACACACACCGGTTTGCTTTTATATTCCTGTCGGGACCATGGATTGACTTCCATTAATTTTCTGGTAATTTTATATCCTAACCCTGACCATTTACCCTAACAGAACCCTCACAGGTTCCTACCTGACCCTAAAACTAACCTAAACTCAATTCAGAACTTGGTCCTAAACTGAACCTCTTGAAATCAGCATCTGTACCTGTGCAGATGGGGCTTTGATCCCCACGAGSCTGCGTTTTTCTGGAAATTGGTTCCCACCATGTAGCAAAAATATGCTCACACACGCACACAGTGTCATGTAATGGAAGTCTGGGCATTTTACTGAAACTCTACTTGATATTTGTCAAAAATGTGGTAAATCTGATTTAATTGTAGGAAAGACAAGATGTTTTTGTGTTTTGTATTAACTTATTAATTAACCAGCTTGCCTACCACTAGCAGCAGTTTTACTTACATTTTTATCCTCATATTTTTGCCATGCTAAGTGTGTAAAAAAGTTGTTTTTTTTAATTGGTTTAATCAGCTTCTATCCAGAACTGGTTTCAGGGAAACATTCAGTGCTTTCAGTATTAAAGATGTTGTCGGCTCCAGTAATGACGCCAACAATTGGCCTATTTTTCTACAAGAAACCAGAGTAAAAGAAAAAAATATTTTTCCTCCAGCAAATGATCAGCATTTTCTCCTCATATGGTTGGCATTTACCATCTGCTTGTGCTGACATCATCTGGGAGGCACAGATTTTCTTGTGTCTACAGCAGTTTGATGTTTGCACATGCCTAGGGCAATTATTTTAGTAACTGATTCATCTATCAGTTATTCTGACGATTAATCAAGTAATCAGATAAAAAAATTATCATGTTCTGCAGTAATTATTTAAGCTTATTTTATGAGAAATACAATTATTTAATATTGTGAAGGGGTAATCTACACCTGCTGATGACCCTGCTGCAATCAAAGTAAAATTACAATACCAGTTGTATTAATTAATGCATTTTAAATTCCATTTGTTTGTATTAGGGGTGTCCCGATACCAGTTTTTTCAAGACTGAGTACAAGTACGAGTACTTCAGTTTGAGTACTCGCCGATACCGAT
>NW_013953020.1:26024-32378 GCF_001266775.1 Austrofundulus limnaeus | reverse complement strand
GTCATGTTCTGCAGTAATTATTTAAGTGTATTTTATGAGAAATACAATTATTTAATATAGTGAAGGGGTAATGTACACCTGCTGATGACCCTGCTGCAATCAAAGTAAAATTACAATATAAGTTGTATTAATTAATGCTTTTTAAACTCCATTTGTTTGTATTTATAAATGTGAGGTTTGTATTTGTGGAGGCATTAATTAAAAGCACTCTGTCACTGAATTATTTTTAACCGTCACACTGAAAAATCTAAATGCTGTAAATTTATTGTTATGGACTGGAAAACTGAACCCTTTTTTTAAATTTTGGTTTGAAATTTAATAAGTAAAATGGGTAATATAAACACTTGGGTGTTGCAGTTGAGTTTTGTAGAGTTCATTTGTTAATTTTAACAAAAAATTATTTTAAGACTGTTATTAGGTTGATGCAGGGCTCCCGTTTAGGCAATAAAAGATTTAGTCTTGACTGCTTAGCAATAAAACAATTATGACAATAGTAATGAATACTAAAATCATAAAAAGCAGCAGCAAATAATTAAAAAAAATCCAACTATCTTCTATAAATACTTTTAAACTTGAAACATTTACTTCAAGTATTTAAACTAAGATAAAAGCATACCAACAAATAAAAGTGTTATTTCGGTACAATGCAGCCACTGTTTTTGTTCCGGTGCAGAAACATCGAGGATGTGCAGAGCATTGTGTGTTGTCGTCTTTTCTGTTTAGTTTTAAATGCTCCCATGCTTTTTATAATTTGTCGTTTTTTTGGGTGCTTCGTTTCGATACTCTTCATCTTCTTCTAAAGCTAAATATAGTGCTCAGCAAGCATACACGCATGACGCGTCAACAGTGCAACTGTTAGCGGAAGCGCTAACATCGTAGCATTGTGTAGAACACAATTAACATTCCAGGCAGACGAAAGTGGGCTGATTATAACAGTGTATTTTTAGGAAGCTTCGAGGCAGATAATTTGCCTCAAGGATTTTTTGTAATCAAATTACTCAAATTATTTGAGGAATCGTTTCAGCCCTACACATGCCCCCAAAAAACACAGATCTGCTGATAGTTTGTGGAAGACAGATCAGAGTAATACATGCCAGTGTAAGAAAAATATGTATTCAATAAACTGAAGTCAATATTAAAAACACCATTGTTAAATAAAATGATTTGTAGAAGGAATCAAACCATACAATACCAGAATTCTGGAATTGAGTGAGGTTTATTGCCACCGGAGCTGACAGGAAACCACACTGGTGAAAAACCAGGAAGTACATCAATTTATACACGATTCTTCAATGCCTGCGTTCGCCCTCTACTGACCTACGGCTGAATCACAGGCACTCAGACAAAAATCTCATCTACTGTTATCATAATGTTTTAATTATGTGTTGTTATAATTCGGACTTGTAACTAATCTATATCAATCAAAACATAAAAGATTAAACATTGTCCACATTATAAAAAGGAAAACCTAAAAATATAGTGTTGTGCTTTTAACATCAGTACTAACCTCTAATAACTATAAATTTCTTTACGAGCAGAATAAAAACAGGACATAAACCTGCAGATGTGCAGCTGACTGTTCACAAAACCTTATTTTCTCTGGTTGCTTTGTTATATTCATTGAGTTTATTGGGGCGGCAGAGTGGTTTGGKGAGTTGTCCTGTATTTAGTAGGTTGCCAGTTCGAACCCCATTCCATCCATCTCAGACATTGTGTCCTTGGGCAAGACACTTCACCCACCTTGCCTGCTGGTTGTGGTCAGAGGGACCAGTGGTGCTGGTGCAGGGCAGCTCTGGCTACATTGCAGCTTACCACCATCAAGCATCTTTGAGTGTCCTAAAAAGTGCCATRTAAGTTTGATGTGTTATTATTATTTTGTTCTCTCTTCACATTATACACAACATATTGGATTTTCTGTCAAAAACAAGCATGTTGTTGGTGCCTGACACTCCCAAATGTCGTTGAATTTTGGGCCACAGGAGAGAGAAGCTCCTTCTCCACTGGTGTGCCTTTTATGTGGTTTGGCTCGGTTYGGCCGCAGCCAAATGTGTCTCAATTTAGGTTCCTACTTTCAGTACCTCCTCTCCGGTGGTTCTGAGCAGGTAGAAGCGAGTACAGCATGCTTATGATATTGACATCAGCAGAATGCTGCTCGTGGATTAGCTCTGGGATTGATTGACAGAGGAAAGGTGTTACTTGTGCAAACTTCCTCCTGGACAGACAACAACAACATGGTGAGAGCAGTGATAAAACCATGGTTTAACATTTTCAGCGATCTTGGGAAAGGCAGAACCTGCAAACACTTCCTGGAGAGTGGTAAAGAAAACAAAGCTAAGCAGATACCCAAGGAGGTTTCAAACAAACTGGATGCACACGGTTACATAAGCACTTATAAACAGCACTGTGATAATAATTAAATAAACACATTTAAAAGTTCGAATGGTAAAACCACAATGGCTTTTTTCTATTTTTTCTTCTTTTTCTTTTTCTAACCACAAYTGAACCTGCCGCAGACATTCCACCCTTAATCACACCCACAGAGTGAGGGACACAGTGAGGTATAGACAGACAACAACTGAGCAGAACCGAACAGACCTGAACCGAATAGAGTAGAAACATGCTCATGGAGAAGGGGCTTTAGTGTGTGTGTGTGTGTGTGTGTGTGTGTGTGTGTGTGTGTGTGTGTGTGGTGGTAGGGGGTTATTTGTCATCTAGTAAAACAATATGATGAAAACATGACACAGCACCGGGTGGAGAAACCTTTGTTGGCAGCTCAGCAGAAAGATTTTTCTTGTGGTTGGTCATCAGGTTTGCTCACATMTCAGGATGAATTTTGGACCACTCCTGTTTATAGAAATYCTCTAAAACCTTTATAAGATAAAATACACATCCTGACCAAAAAAGGTTGGTCACACAATCTTAATATTTCATTAGACTGTTTAGGTCTGAACTCTGTGGAGCCAATCCATGTGTGAAAATGATGTCTCATGCTCCGTGAACCACTCTGTCACAATTCCAGCCCCATGAATCCTGGCATTGTCATCTTGGAATATGTCCGTGCCATCAGGGAAGAAACAATCATTGATGGAATAACCTGGTCATTCAGTATATTCAGGTTGTCAGCTGACCTCATTCTTTGAGCACAGACTGTTGCTGAACCTAGACCTGACCACCTGCAGCAACCCCACATCGTAGACCTGCCTCCACAGGCTGTACTGTAGACATGATGGATGCATCGCTTCACCTGCCTCTCTTCTTACCCTGATGCACCCATCACTCTGGAACAGAGTCRGTCTGGAGTCATCAGACCACATGACCTTCTTCCATTGCTCCAGAGTCCAATCTTTATGCTCCCAAGCAAATTGAAGCCCTTTTTTTTCAGTTAGCCAATGATTTGACTCTTCAAACAGACTGACGTCTTCTCCACGAGATGTCTTTAGACATATTTGTTGAAGAAATGAGAAGCAACTCATTGCACCAGTTGGGATTAAATAACTTGTTTCCAGCTGAAAGATAATCGCCAACTGCAGTAATTATCCAGTAGAAGGCTCATACCTATTTACTTAGTTAAATCCAGGTYGCATCTTTTTATTTTTTATTTTATTTATTTTTTGGTCAGGCAGTGTACTGTATATATAAGATAAAAATGGAAAAAATACCTGACACGTTGATCAACGTTCAAATACAGCTCAGGCTTAATGAAGTCATTATTAATAAATAAAACAAGGCTTAAGAGAAATAACTGCTGCTGTATATTCTCACATACTAAGCTTATTTCCTCTCTTAAAATCTTAAAATTATTTGGATTTTTCTCCTTTTTTATGCACGTATCTAATACATCAGAGTCTGTATTATATAGTTTTGAAGGCATCAACCACACAAACCAAATTTTGATTTTGGTTTGTGTGGTTGATGCCTTCAACCACACAACTTCTCTTTGTGGTTGAAGGCATCAACCACACAAACTGATTGTGTGGTTGATGCCTTTTCTCTTTGGTAACTGATCATGTTTGAACTGAGTCCTGAGCCTGAGGATGCTGCTGAACCTGATCCAGATAGTTGGGCGACTCAGTGAGTTTTGTGGAGTTTGGGACTTGGAATCTTTCTTCTGACCAGATGTTAGAACTTAGAGGGCAGGAAGGGTTACTTTATTACTGATGATAAAAGCCAAGATGTAATGTGCAGCGGGATGTTTTAGTTCATGACCACCCAAAGTTCAAATGCTGGATACCTCCCACTGCTCTGACTCAAACAATCACACGTTGCTCAAACCTCCCAGAGTTTCTTCAAAAACATGTTTGCTCAGTTCTTTACTGAAACCGTGGCATGAATCAAAATCTGAAGAAAAGCCATGTGAAAACCCCAGTTCTGTAGTTGTGAATAAGTCAGCCTTTGATGTCAAACTGTGTTTTCCAGGGAGAGTGAGAAGACGAAGCTACTGATTTCCCAGCAGACACAGAAGGTTGTGGAGAAGGAGGCGGAGACCGAGAGGATTAAAGCTGTGATAGGTGGGAAAGCAATGAGTCCTTGATCTATTGAGTGGTTTTACTCGACACAGGCTGAATATAAATGGTGTTTTTTTGTTTTGTAGAGGCAGAAAAAGTTGCACAAGTTGCAGAAATTAAGTTTGGGCAGAAAGTCATGGAGAAGGAAACTGAAAAGAAGATTTCTGAAATAGAAGGTTTGTATCCAGGAGTGGAGGAGCTTCAAGGTTCTGCAATAAATATTTTAAACCACCGGGCTGCAGAAAGCACATTATCTCTCTGTTGTTGTGCTTCATATCTCTGCTTCACACGGCTGCATGTGCCAACACATCTGCTTCATGTTCAAGTTCTCATCTGACCAAAAAACCCATCTTCCAGTATAAAGATTTGTGTAAGAAAAGGGGTTTAAACAGAGTCAAAACTGGTGTTTTATTGATTGACATATTTTTGAGCTGCAGTTTAGTTTTCACTWTTTGTTCAGAGCTGCTGTTCAGTTACCTAATGTTACCTCTAAATATTACCAGATAATTTGACCCGAGCTAAAAACTACACAACGCAGAAATGTAAAATAACTAATAGCTTGATCTTTAGCATGATTTTAATCTGAATTAGGATCCAAAGATAATGTCAGTCCTACAGGGACAAAAGTACTTAATTTTGATGTACACCTAGTTAATGTACATTTACTGACAAAAACATAATTATTTAGCATGTCTTATTTGGTCCACATGTAGATCAGTGATGGGTGTGCAAGTTATAAGTTGCAGCATTACATGTGTTATCAGGCAGGTACTGGTGTGTCTGACAGTCAGTCTAAACCACATGTGTCAAACTATTTTTTTTACTTAATATGAAAATTGTTTTATATCAATGGTGAAATTGAAATTTATGGTTAAATGCAACAAAATAAATAGTACTTATCCTGCCCCTGAGCTGTTGGCTATATGTAACTTAGCAATTTAGTTAGATAGCTCAGTAATAACATCTTTAAAATAAGCTGCTTTAAATCCAGCATCGACCACAAACTTAATCTCCCATATTGCATGTCGATCATCCATAGGCACAACTGGCCCTTTGAGGACCACCGTAACGCTCATGTGCCCCTCAGTGAAAATGAGTTTGACTCCCCTGGTCTAAACAGTGAGTGAAAGTTAGAAGACACAGATGTTTGTTTACATCCACATGTGACAAAAATATAAGAAACTTTACATGGAGTGGGGWTGTTTCTTAAGGTTTTGAGGCATTTTATTTTATGTTGTCTGAGGTTAAATGTGGTTCAGTTTCATCCTTCAGGTTTATACCTGAAAAGCTGAAACTCAAAATAAATTAATAACATCAGGTTCAGATGCTCYTTACATATGGAAAACAGAATGGAGTCAAATATCAGTGTATTTTCAGATTCGGTAGTTTGTGGCTTAAAACGTTCGACTGAAAAGGTTTGTGTGGCTGTTCACATGTTCTCACACATTCATGCAACGTTTGTTTTGATGCATCCTGACGTGTGTGTGGAACCTGGTGAACACAACTTTTTTGTGCATATTGTAAGAGATGAGTTATTTATGCAAATAGCTCACCTTTACATCTTTCCATAACTAGGTGATGAGAGTAAATTTTACCAAGGTTTCCTCATTACTTTAATATTTGTCTGTGCAAAGGGAAGTGACACAATGAGGGAACTCAGACTGTTCAAGTTGATTCATAAAAGATTATGCAATCATTTATTTACACAAATTGAACAAAATCATAAATTACACCTGATTGTGAGCTATTTATAACAAGCATCTAAGTTAAAATGAGGTAAAACTCGCGTCCGAATTTTCTTTCACATTAAAACAGATTACTTAATAGACAGTAAAAGTCAGTCTGATGT
>NW_013953020.1:20924-25140 GCF_001266775.1 Austrofundulus limnaeus | reverse complement strand
TTCTTTGTGACAGTCATCATTATGATTAACAAATGCTTAAACATTCTTAGTTAAACAACCAATGAATCATGAACAGCACAGATTGTTTCTGTTTAATATCTGATTAGAGAGAACTGAAGTCCTCGTGTAGGTTAAAATGACCCATCATGGCCTAAAATAAGAGTTCAGCATTCCTGCCTTTCCCTCAGGCCTGTGCGAGACCTGCTTTGAGGCAGTAACTCCTGTTTCTTCACTCGAGGTGACCCCTACAATATGCACTGTTGATACATGAGACCCCTGGACCGAAGAATGAGAAAACAATGCAACAACAGCTGCTGAAGCTGTAACATCTCTTCCCATCTCTTTTATCCATGCCAGTACAATTTATTCTTTGTGTCTTCCTCTGGCTTCATCATATAACTGAGGTCATCCTCACGCCTCAGTTTACAAAATTTACGTAAAGTTACGGACGGACCGGGAGCAGAGATTGTGAAAACAGCTCACAACAGCAGCTACTAAAGCTGTAAAATTGCTGCCCAGCTCCTCTATCCAAGCCGATGCAATTTATTCTGTGTGTCTTTCTCTGGCTTTGTAAATTAATTGCGATCACCCGCACGCTGCCTACAAAGTTTACTGAATGTTCTGAAATTTACGTCACGTAAAACAAAAACTCTGCGAATCTAAGGTGCGTCACAGTGCCCGGCCCCTGAGGGTTTCCTGAGGCATCAGACAACTGAAGGCGCTCCTCTAGCTAGGCCTGTTCACGATGCTCTCATGCTACAGAGGTTAGAGACCATGAGCCTGGCAAATAGGTACCTGATGCCAGAGTTCACTCTTCCTTTTGCTAAGGAGTAGAAGAGAGAGAGAGACATGAAAAAAAACAAGCAGTAAAATGAAAAATATTGACCTAATTTAAATTTATCATACAATCAGTTGATTTATGGCCTTTTGCAACAAGCCTAGAGCTTGAGGATTCGTTGTGTCACCTGTGTGTTTGACTCTGGCGTGGCAGCTTCTGCAAACAGCTTAGCTTTTATCATCTTCCTTAATGCTTTCTTTATTTTGAAACACCTCAGCTTTAAAGGCAGGTGCCAGTGTAATCTGCTCAGCCATCGGTTCTTAGTACTAAAATCAGTACAGTATCAGRAAATGATATTTCAGTGTATCGATATATTCTTACACCCCTTACATATTTGTCCCACTCTGTTCACCACCTGTGGTTACTTGAAAGAAAAAAGCTGAACTTTACCAACATGATGATGTAAATTAGAGCTTCAGAGCTTGTGACCTTTAAATGGGTTTTATGAGTAAAACCTGATTTGTTTGAGAACTGATTTTGCTGTTTGATTTTCTGGAGTCTGAGAACAAGTTATTTATTTGTAGCTCACACATGCAACAGCTGTGACTCTCAACATTGTTTGTAATTGACAGATAATGCTTTCCTGGCCCGGCAGAAAGCCAAGGCAGATGCAGAGTTCTACACAGCACTGCGAGCCGCCGAGGCTAATAAGGTAAACAAATACAAACACTCATTCTGCCTCAGTGTTCACTTTTTCATAATATTAGCTGTTATGGCAAATATTAATTTAACAAAGACAGAAATACGTGATCCAANGGATCGGTGTTTCATTATTTCTGATTTCATTTTTGCAAGGTCTTGCTGGATTACCTTTATGAAAAATAGGCTGGTCCTAATTTCATGGGATAATTCGCTACAGAGAGTACCCTGTGAGTCACAGCATCCTAGCTAAAAGCTAACTTGGTAAAACAGTGGTAAAAGTACTACAACCTGTCTTTACACTTAGTGCCACTAGCTGAAATGCAACACTTTTTGGCATCTAGCTTTGGCTAGGAAGTAGCTACAGGGCTGATACTTTCAAAGAACTTACAGACTATTGGTCTGAGAGTACCTTGTGAGTTACAGCTTTCTAGCTAAAAGCTAACTTGGAAAAATGGGGGGAGAAGTTCTACAACCTGTCTTCACACAGTGTTTGAGACTAAAATGCAACACTTTTTGGCTTCTAGCTTTGGCTAGGAAGTAGCTACAGGGTTGATACTTTCAAAGCTTTTACAGACTAATGGTCTGAGAGTGCCCTGTGAAGTACAACCTTCTAGCTAAAAGCTAACTTGGTAAAAGAGGGATAAAACAACTACAAACTGTCATTACCCTTAGTGCCACTAGCTGAAATGCAACACTTTTTGGCTTCTAACTTTTGGCACGAGGTCACGAGGGGGTCTTTCGTGCCCGTTTGGCCATCTTTTGACCTAGAGACCCCAAAATTGAAAGAGACGGTCAGGACGTCGTCCCGAACAAGTGTGTAAAATTTGGTGAGGATCGGAGAGGTCAAAAAAATTTAATGATGACCTTGACCTTTGATCTTGACATATGTTGTCCGGGAGGGTCACCCCGAGCGCAACGACACCTCTGCCACGACCATACAACCTTCCTATGCAAAATGGCGGCAAAGGTGATGCAAAGGCCATAAGGGGGTCTTTGGTGCCCGTTTGGCCCTCTTTTGACCTAGAGACTCCAAAACTGGGGGAGACGGTCAGGACACTGACCAGAACAAGTGTGTAAAATGTGGTGTGGATTGGAGAGGTCAAAAAGTTTTCAGATGACCTTGACCTTTGACCTTGACATATGTCGTCCGGGGGGTTACCACGAGTGCAACGATACTTCACCCAGGCCTGTGCGACCTTCCTACGTGACATGGTGAACAAAAACTGCAAAGGTCACGGAAAGGTCACGGGGGTCTTCTGGCCCAAGAGAGACACCACCCACTCAAACAGGGACCAGAAATGATTATTTTGAAAAAAATTCATGTAGTACCATTTTTGACCAATATGGGGCGCTCCAGAGCGGTCTTTGGGGACTTTTGGGGGTCTGGGAGGTCAAAGTTCAAAAAAAGTTTGGGAGGGCCGAGTTCTCAGCCATGAGCATTTACTCCAGCCATATGTACATGGAGACCCCATCAGAGTATCAGAAACTCGACAGAGCCATGAAATTCGCCTTGAGTCCAAACATAGTCTCCGGCGCCACCTGTGGGTGTACACGGTGGCAGTACTTTGCCTGGAAAGTTTTTACTACCTAGGTACTGCTGCCCTTTGTGAGGTCCGGGCCGGTGACACCGGCCTGACCGTCCGTCCGCGGCTCATACCCGGGTATTGGCCCCATCAGGAAGCTCCAGTTACAAATGTACAACCTTCCCTCAGGACTGTGGTGTCCTCTGAAGACCTGCTGTCAGACTATAAGAAATAAGGCCAGAAATCTTCCATCAGACTGTCATAAAGTCCATGAGTTGAACATTTTAAAATACCTGTTGGGTCTGGGGACTTAGCTGCAGTCTGGACATGTAGGATCCATGTTAACTGAGACCTCAGATTGTGAGTCCTGGTTCAGACTCGGATCATGACCCAGGTACATCAGAAAGTCATCAGTTGTAGTGATGATGTCGTGGAAATATTGATTTTACAAAGACAGAAATCACACATGTCAACTTGTACGTATTATCCGTAAGTTATAAGGATGTTACGTTATTTTGCAGGTATACAGACGTAAAGAGCAATCTCACGGATTTTTTCAAAACCTCCTTTTCAAATTTATCTAACATGTCAGAGCTTGTGAGATGATTAAAAAAAACAATAAAAAACATCAAATAACCTTCTTCCAACCGTTCTACTGGTAGAAATAAGTTTTGAACTTTTTCTGCTCTCCTCCTGCTTCACAGCAGGCGCTTCCATTACCGCAGCCGACAGACCCCCACCCCTCCCCGCACATGTGAGTTGTATGGATTTTTTGCAAAACGTACAGATTTTTGAGGCTTTTTATACAGATAAACATCCAAAAGGGTTGATATGTAAGAGAAATACATGGTCCAAGAATGAAGGWAGTCCATGGAATGATCAGCTGAATTTTATTACAACAACAGGAAACACAGAACAACATCAGACTGACCTCCTGCTCTCTGTTTCCTGCTCCACTGAGGCAGTTCAGCTCTCATATATTCTGTTTAACAAACACTATTATGCCATCTTAATACTGGGTCAATGGAAAACACAAAGATGAACACAAGTGATATCTAAGAATGACTGTTGTTAGCAGATCTTGTTCTGACTTTAATCATTCTGTCTGCAGATGAACAGCATGTCAGGAAAATCTAGGTCATTAAAGGATGTCATGAATTACTGGTTTAAACATAAAAGTATTAGTTTCATTACATCACCTTATTACCATGTA
>NW_013953020.1:16406-18261 GCF_001266775.1 Austrofundulus limnaeus | reverse complement strand
GTGCAACCGATGCTGACTGACCCCGACATTGTTTAGCTGCAGATGCTGGACCCGGCTATTAAATCCATCATACTGTACTTGACTGACCCTGACAATAATACTCCTTCTAAAGAAGATTTGGCCTCAAGTCCTGACCTGCGTACAATATATCATTCGCGCAAACAACAAACAACAACAAACAGACACATTGTGACAAGTCTAGAGGAGACAACGTTTTATGTAAGAAGCTTTATAAAAATAAATGTATGTCTACCTTAGTCTGACACTGAGAGGAGGCCAGGGTCTCATAGGCGGGCAGTATGAGGTGGTTGAGGTGTCAGCAGGTCTCCAGATGATCACCAGTCTTTGTGGATCTGTTCTTGGACTTGATGATTTTCATGTGAGAGAAAACAGACTCCAGAACTCTCCATCCATGTGACTTGTTGCTCTGGATTTGATCCCAATGTCATTTTTCAGAGTCAGAACCTCATTTTCAACACCGGAGCAGTCCAGCTGAAACATGAATTTGGACACATCCATCCATCCTGGTGGACAGCTGCACGTCTTATAGCAGCCATTTTTATTTTTAAAATCACAGAAAAGCACGTCTGCAGCATGAAACTCTTCTTTCATAAATTTGTCATCACTGAAAGTTGTTTTCCACAGTGTTATTTTGTGTTGAGGCAGGTACGGGGCTGCATTAGCAGCTTACCTTAGCTTAGGAGGGGGAATCCATCTCATAGGGTTTGTGCATTGTTTTGAAAGAAATGCAGTTCCACGTTATCCTTTTTGGACAAGACAAGGCAGCGCTCGAATTACATATGAGTCCTCTTCCCACTCCAGGTGAAAATAATAAGTTTTTATTTGCTTGTTAGCTGTCTTTTGTTCATTTTTTTCCCACCTCGCTGCTTTGTTGTGAACACGTGACCCTAAAGTCTGGTGAGACCGTGTTCAGAGTGCTGTTTCACCGCACCTAAACCTCACGAGACTACGTCTGTGAGCGGAGCTGACGAGCCGGCTCTCAGCTGTGCTGAGGAGGGCGGAGGGAGCGTGTTCAAGGCTGGAATGTAAACTCCTCCCGCCTCCCACCTCCACCGCTTCTGCTGGAGAGCTCAGCGAGCAGACATGAGTCCCGGGCCGGAGCTCAACTGTTGCTCTCAGCTGACGAGCCGGCTCTCAGCTGTTAGAGGAAGGTTGCGCTCCGTGAGCTACTGGGAACCAGCCAACGAGCTACCGGTCGATTGGTTGAGCACCCCTGGATTAGAGGATTTCTGTTTAAGGACCAAGCTGTTAAAGACAGGAAGGCTCGGCCTATCAACACAACCTGTTAGTTAGTGATGGGACACTGCACACGGCTCTGTGAAGGGATGTTTGTTTTATGGATCTGTTCAAAAGAGACTGTCGATTTTCAGTGAGTTACTTCATCACATAGTAAAAAGATATTACAAGGGACAAATAAATCTATAAATGACTCTTTACCACCTGCAGCTCTGTTCTTYTCGTTTGTTGTAAGGAGCCGTTCAAAAGAATCAGATTGTTTGATTGTTCGTTGTTGTTGGTGTTTAAAACTGTATTGTTTTGATTTGGTACCAAAMACTGGGTGACCTGGTGTCTGTATTTGGTCCAGCTGAAAGGTGGTGTATGATTTATTGATCTGCAAACGTCAAATCTGAATTTGTCTCGTGTTTCAGCTGCAAAGTAAAAACACATTTTCTTCMACGATAAAATCACCAAAACTAGTCAGTTAGCTGAACAGCACTAGAGCAGCTGAAAAACAATCTTTTTTTTCTTTGACCTTAAATAAAAAATTGTCATGGTTCTTGTAGAAATGTAATTGTAGTGTGACACAGACATGGGTTATTTATCTATTATATAT
>NW_013953020.1:10733-15313 GCF_001266775.1 Austrofundulus limnaeus | reverse complement strand
TGAGGCCCAATGTCTCTTCAGAGTGGTTCTGGTTCTTCCTCTGGTCTGTGCCCAAAGGAAGAACCAGAACACCTCCTTCCAAGGGTCGTCCTGATCAGATGGACCTCCTCTACTGGTTCAGAGACTCTCCAGGACCTCCAGGAACAGAGACCGATCTGTCTGTTGATCTATTTTATACTTGATCAAATAACGTGCTGTTTTTACAGAACACACATATTTAATTTAAGTGAAGGAGAAATGTTTCTTGGTTTGATTTTAAAGCTAATAAAGAGAGTTTCCATGCTATCACCTCAGCCTCTGTCCACAGCCTCGGTCCTGTACCAGTCTGGTTTGTCCTCGGGCCACGATAAGGTGGAAGCTTTGATTCAGGATGCTCAGAACTTGGTGCCCAGCTGCCTTTGTCAGAGTAATGATGACAGCTCCACCACATTTCAACAGGACGTCCTGGAAGCTCTGCCTCCACAGAATTCCTCAAAACAACAGCTATTCACTGAAATCTGATGCTGGCAGGACTCAGCTCTCAGCTAAAATGCTAATAAATTCCTGCAGTGGTGGGATAAGAAAACCTTGCCTACTCCCTCCTGTGGGCCCAACATTGACATGAAGGACTGATTTGCAATGTAAAACATCAATCAGTTACCAGCAAGAAGGCCGCATGCCAACCACTGCTTAACCCTTCTTCAAATAAACCAAACAAGTGTGTGAACACAACAAAATGTTACCTAAAAATCAAGTAGATCTATCTAAAGGTTCTAACACAATCAGTAAACACACAATCATTCCTGAAGCTTGTGATGCATTAAACTACAGATCTGTAGTCAGTTTGGTCAAACCTTTAACAGAATGTTGTGTGAAACTTTACAAGATGTGCTCAGTTTGTATTGAGGATGACTCTCAGCTACCACCACATCCAGTCTATCTTCATTATCTATAAAACTGAAGGAGTCAGCCGTTCTTATGTTTGTACAGTTAGACATTAATCTAACACACCTGCTTTGTTTTGTCTCTACATGTCTTGTCTCATTTTGTGTTGTTTTATGTATCCTTGTTGTCATGATGGTAAATAGTTTTAAAAAAAAGGACTCAGAATACAGACAAAACAGACAAGACACAATGAAGACACATATCATTTTCAACTGGGAGGGGACTCTTGGAAAGATCCAGGACACTCTGGAGACACTACATCTCTCAGGTGTTCAGGTAGATGTATGCATGCATGTAGTATAGTCTAAAACTAAAAGGGAGTGTGGTATATACCTATAATGTTTATGAATTCTCCATCTTCTGCCTCTTATTCATAGTCGAGTCACAGAGGCAACAGGTCCAGGAGAGAAACCCAGACCACTCTCTCCCCAGCAACCCTTTACAGCTCATCCTGGGGGACCCTGAGGTGTTCCCAGACCTCAGAGGATGGATCGACGGATTGGGGCCTCATCCTCAGTAATGAGGGTGTTGCTTCGGTCAGTCATGGTGAAGAAAGCTGAGTTGAAAGACAAAGCTCTGGATTTACTGGTTTGTCTTTGTTCCAACCCTCACCTGTGCTAGATCCTCCTTGATGAGCACTGGTGTATTTAAGACGCCTTCTGAGTTCCGTCCAACGCTGGAATATTCAGTCTCACTCGGTACTGTTTATGACAGCCAGCATTATTGTTTCTACTGTGGTTTGTGTAACCAGAGTTTTTGTTTTTGCTCATCTGTGTCCAGTTATCAAGATCTGTTGCTCTCACATTCCTGGATTCTTGTGGGTCCTCTGATGTTGTCCTCCACCTTGCCTCTCTCAGCAAACATTGTGAACCTGCAAATAAGAAAAAACTACACTAAGGACATTCACCGGTACCTCGTTCCTGTGAACCGCCTCTCCATGCCAGCCTCCTTGTCAAGAACCTGTAAGAAAATATTTTTAACAAACCATCTCCCCCTCAGCTACAACAACAAACTGACTGTTTTTCCTTCCAGCTTGTACCGAGACCTGCACTATAAACAAACTTCACTTTTATATCCATGATCAGTCTCCTGTTTTTCTGTCAGTATCTGGTTCTATTTTTGAGTACAAACTACAAACCCTAATAGCCTCAGACTTAAAGGAACTGACTTTCTTCCCAGACGCTTCACACTCTGCTGTGAACCGCCCCTGTGCACACTGAAGGTCTTGTTCTGAAGACACCAACAGAACAACATCATCTGCATACAGCAGAGATGAGGCCCTGTGGTCCCCAAACCAGACGCCCTCCTCTCCATGACTGTGCCTTGGGATCCTGTCCATAAACACCACAAACAGGATCAGAGACCAGGGACAGCCCTGGAGTCCAACCCTGAGAACAAGCTGGACTTTGTACCAAGAATAAAATGCAGCTCCTGCTTTGGTTCTACAGGGACTGGATCAGCCTTAATAACAACCCAGACACATGTAGAACAGAGAGGCAAACTCCCACAACCCCCTTAGCAACTCTGCAAAGTTAAAGATCTGGTCCACTATTCCAGGACCAGGACTGAAGAAACACTGCTTCTCTTGAATCCGAGGTTCAGTGATTGATTGGAGCCTCTCTTCCAACATCGATGATAGTTAGAACACACTCTCTGGTCCTTTTTATAAAAATGGGAACCACCACCCTGGTCTGCTACTCCACAGGAGTTGTCCTAGTCCTCCATGATGTTGAAGCGACACATCAAACATGACAGACCCACAACATCTGGAGCCTTCAGCATCTTGGGGTGAATCTCGTCCACCCCTGACACCTTGCCACTAAGGAGATTTTTGACTACCTCTGTGAACTCTGCCATGGTAATGGACTCATCTTAAATAAAGGAAACAATATCCTCAGCCTGGGTCAGCAGTTCCCCACCCAAAGCAAGTACAGCCTGGGACAGAGAACGTTTCCTTTTCTGAGTTTGACAGAACCTCCTTGAGGCCAACCAAAAGTCCTTCTCCATGGCCTTCACAAATTCTTCCCATGCCCATGAGTTTTTGCATCTGCAACCACCAAGGTCACGGCTCCTCTGACCACTCTGCACCCATCAGCTGCTTAAGATATGATCTGGGAAAGCCCTGTCTTTTGGTTACTGATGACCTACAGGCCACAGGTCCTGGAAGCCGCACCTACAATGGAGGCCCTGGATATGGCCTATTTAGATTCTATGTCCACACAGGGGGTGGATGTTGGATGGATAGATGATGGATGGATGGATGTTGGATGGATGATGGATGYATGATGAAMGAATAGAGGATGGATAAATGTTTAAATGGATGGATGATGAATGGATGGATGGGTGGGTGGATGAATAAATGGTTAAATAAATGGACAAACAGATGATGGATGGATGGATGGATGGATGGTTAAATGGATGATGGATGGATGGTTAAATGGATGGATGGATGGATAAATGGTTAAATGGATGGATGGATGGATGGATAAATGGATAAATGGTTAAATGGATGGAAGGATGATGGATGATGGATGGATGATAAGTGGATGGATAAACAGATGGATGGATGGATGGATGGATGGATAAATGGTTAAATGGATGGATGATGGATAGATGGGTGGATAAATGGATAAATGGTTAAATGGATGGATAAATGGATGGATGGATGGATGGATGGATGGATGGATGGATGGATGGATAAACAGATGACGGATGGATGGATGGTTAAATGGATGGATAAACAAATGGATGAACAGATAAACTATGGATGTGTGACAGGAAGTGGATATATGGTTGGATGAATGGATGGATATACAGATGGATGGATGGACAGATGAACTATGGATGTGTGACAGGAAGTGGATGGATGGTTGGATGGATGGATATACAGATGGATGGATGAACAGATAAAACTATGGATGTGTGACAGGAACTGGATGGATGGTTGGATGGATGGATATACAGATGGATGCATTAACAGATAGACTATGGAAGTGTGACAGGAAGTGGATGGATGGTTGGATGGATGGTTGGATGGATGGATGAACAGATAAACTATGGAAGTGTGACAGGAAGTGGATGGATGGTTGGATGTACAGATGGATGGATGAACAGATAAACTATGGATGTGTGACAGGAAGTGGATGGATGGATGGATGGATGGATGGATGGATATACAGATGGATGGATGGACAGATAAACTAAGTAAGTGTGACAGGAAGTGGATGGATGGATGTATATACAGATGGATGGATGGACAGATAAACTATGGAAGTGTGACAGGAAGTGGATGGATGGTTGGATGGATGGTTGGATGGATGGATGAACAGATAAACTATGGAAGTGTGACAGGAAGTGGATGGATGGTTGGATGTACAGATGGATGGATGAACAGATAAACTATGGATGTGTGACAGGAAGTGGATGGATGGATGGATGGATGGATGGATGGATATACAGATGGATGGATGGACAGATAAACTAAGTAAGTGTGACAGGAAGTGGATGGATGGTTGGATGTTTGGATGTACAGATGGATGAACAGATAAACTATGGAAGTGTGACAGGAAGTGGATGGATGGTTGGATGTACAGATGGATGGTTGGATGGATGGATGGATGGATGAACAGATAAACTATGGGAGTGTGACAGGAAGT
>NW_013953020.1:2786-6788 GCF_001266775.1 Austrofundulus limnaeus | reverse complement strand
GTTGGATATACAGATGGATGGATGAACAGATAAACTATGGATGTGTGACAGGAAATGGATGGATGGATGGATGGATGGATGGATGGATGGATGGATGGATATACAGATGGATGGATGGACAGATAAACTAAGTAAGTGTGACAGGAAGTGGATGGATGGATGGATATACAGATGGATGGATGAACAGATAAACTATGGAAGTGTGACAGGAAGTGGATGGATGGTTGGATGGATGGTTGGATGGATGGATGAACAGATAAACTATGGAAGTGTGACAGGAAGTGGATGGATGCATGTACAGAAGAATGGATGAACAGATGTGTGACAGGAAGTGGATGGATGGTTGGATGGATGGTTGGATGGATGGATGAACAGATAAACAATGGAAGTGTGACAGGAAGTGGATGGATGTTGGATGGATGGTTGGATGGATGGATGAACAGATAAACAATGGAAGTGTGACAGGAAGTGGATGGATGGTTGGATGGATGGTTGGATGGATGGATGAACAGATGTGTGACAGGAAGTGGATGGATGGATGTACATGTGGATGGATGAACAGATGTGCGACAGGAAGTGGAGCATGCGGTGCACACAGAAGCTTATAAAAGGAGGTCAGCACTCAGAAGCAGGCCTTTTGGCTGAATCCATCAGGATCCTGGCTCATTAGGATTCCAGAGGAAGAGGCCGTTCCTCTGCTTTGTGTGTGGATGATGAAGTGTGAAGGATCCGGGGTATGGATTGCACAAAGAGCTGTAATCACACCACCTAAATGGCTGCTTATCAGTCCGAGGGCTGAGGCGTCGCTGCCGGCAGCGTGAGGCCACTGACAACGAGCTGCTCTCTTCACAGGCTGACCTTGGAACGGACAGACACCCTCAGGAGCATTCCTCTGAAAAAATAAAACCTTCAAGGACTTCAGGCTGGGCTGGGAATGAAACCCCTCAGAATATTTACAGGATTCTTTAAATACTCCATCATTTAGCTGGGTCAGAATGTTTACTTTGTGTTGTTTTTAAAAGGTCCTGAAGGCCATGATGTTAGTCAAACTAATTCAAGATGGCCGCCACAGACAGCTGAAACTCATGASTGTACCTCAGGCTTACAGAACCTGAGCTAACGTGGTGTGGTAGTAGCTGACAGTCACTCACACTTGTTTACATGCAGACGGTGGCAGCCATCTTGGATTTGAACTTGGTGGCGTTTGGACCACACCAGGTGTTTATAACAGAGTCAGATCCTGTCCTCAGTGTTTAAACTTTGATACTTGGCATCATTTTTACCAAACACTTTTATCTAAAATGAACGAGCTGATCTGGGTCCAGATGAGGTCTGCAGTCCTCTGTGATGTCATGTGACAGAACTTTATGGACCTCAGGTCTTCATTCATTCAGTGGGTGTGTGCTCCTTGACACGGTGCTATTAATTAGTCTTTCTGTTCATTAAAGGCGTGTCTTTCAGGACACCATCAAGCTGTATTTGTCTTTTAATGACTTGCTGCTCTGGCAGGGTTTGATTTCCACGCTGTACTGAAACCGTAGCAGAGTGGGATCCAATTAGACCCTGTGTTTGTCTGTTCTTGTGAGGGGGCGGAACATCACGTCTGGCTCTCTGAATCTGGTTTATACTCCAGACATTTTACATGTGGGCTAAGAGGATTAGCATACCTTTGAAACGCTGCTCAGCTGCTTCGGGTCAATTGATTTGTCATTCAGTTTTATTCCACCGAGGCCCTCAGAACACACAAATCTCCAAGGTTTGATCTGCGCTGCATCCAAACAACTATAAAACCACACATTATGTTCACTCAGGCTGAGAGAAAGAAAATTATCTGCATTTAAAGGCACTTTTTACTGTAGAAGGTTAGTATTTGTACTGTTTTCCTCTGTACTCTGACATCTGTCCACAGTCTCAACACAGTCAGCCTGAGACCAGGACTGGGCTGGACTCTGCTGGTCCCTGGTCCTGTCTGAACGTTTCAGAACCAGTTATCTTTGCTGCCTCATCGTTTCAAACACCTGAAAGTTTCTCAGAGGAAATTTATTTTCTGTTCATGACTGAGGGAGAAGCTGAAACAGAACAGATGCTAATTATTTGAACAATGTTAGCCTTCATCAGGCGGGAGGTCAGGGACACTGGTCTGATGTGTTTTAMCAGTAGCTTCAAGGTGCTAACATGTAAAATTTATTATATTTCAGGCTGAGAGCATTTAAAGACTTCTGGTTTAGAGTTGACAAAAATATGAATCAGTAGTTGTTAGTTATTTTATATGTGATATTTTTAGGTTTTTAATGGTTAACAAAGCAGGATAAACCCACTTAAACTAATAACCCCTGGGTCTGTGTAATAAACGGGATGTATTTGAAACTCTTCTCTGGTAAAAGCTACAGATGGGTCTTTCTGTGGACTTTGTTTAAGCTAACAGGTTTGAACTGCTCTTTGATGTTAATTAAACATGTCCTCGTGGGAGATTTGTTTGTGTGATAAATCTAAAGTACAGTCATTAAAATGATATTTATTACCACCAATCAACCCATCGTCCTAAAGCCCAAAACCAGTCCATTGGAGTCAGGATCCATTTTCTGCTGCTAGGCGTAAATGCTTCATGTCTATAAATAAACCCTCACTATCCTCATTAGATGCAGTTTATAGAGTAATACCATACAGAAATATAACCAGACCATCACGTTTATAGAGTAATACCAAACAGAAATATAACCAGACCATCANGTTTATAGAGTAATACCAAACAGAAATATAACCAGACCATCATGTTTATAGAGTAATACCATACAGAAATATAACCAGACCATCACAAACTAAACACACATTCATTTATTAGCCACTGCAAGGACTTTAGACTTTATTGTCCCCAAGAGGAAGGTYTTTTCCACAAACCAGCCCCWGCCCTGTCACCAAGTAGACAATACCAACCAACAACTAGATGATCAATAACACAACAYAGCATCATCACACAAGGTTCAACATAGAATATCCTCAGCAGAGTCGGTTGTTTAGAGTGACTATAACTATAACTATATCAGGCTTTTCCCACAACAAGTCCTCCTGCATCAACACGTCCTGTATCTGTRCCCCGAGGGCAACAAGGTGAGGTGTTCCTTTAGAGGAGGACTAATCTCACCTGTTATTGATGATGCAAGGTGTGTGATGGCCTTTAGTTCAGAAAGGTTGGATGCAGGTAGACCAGTGCAGGTTATGAGTGTGAGTTAAACTGAACATGTTATAAAAGCAGGTAGAGCAGTACAGGTAGTAAAGCAGGTAGAGCAGTACAGGTAGTAAAGCAGGTAGAGCAGTACAGGTAGTAAATCAGGTAGAGCAGTACAGGTAGTAAAGCACGTAGAGCAGTACAGATAGTGAAGCAGGTAGAGCAGTACAGGTAGTGAAGCAGGTAGAGCAGTACAGGTAGTAAAGCAGGTAGGGCAGTACAGGTAGTAAAGCAGGTAGAGCAGTACAGGTAGTAAAGCAGGTAGAGCAGTACAGGTAGTAAAGCAGGTAGAGCAGTATAGGTAGTGAAGCAGGTAGAGCAGTAAAAGTAGCAAAGCAGGTAGAGCAGTACAGGTAGTAAAGCAGGTAGAGCAGTACAGGTAGTGAAGCAGGTAGAGTAGTACAGATAGTGAAGCAGGTAGAGCAGTACAGGTAGTGAAGCAGGTAGAGCAGTACACGTATTAAAGCAGTTAGAGCAGTACAGGTAGTAAAGCAGGTAGAGCAGTAAAAGTAGCAAAGCAGGTAGAGCAGTACAGGTAGTAAAGCAGGTAGAGCAGTACAGGTAGTGAAGCAGGTAGAGTAGTACACGTAGTAAAGCAGTTAGGGCAGTACAGGTAGTAAAGCAGGTAGAGCAGTAAAAGTAGCAAAGCAGGTAGAGCAATAGAGATAGTAGAGCAGGTAGAGCAGAACATGTAGTAAAGCAGGTAGATCAGTACAGGTAGTAAAGCAGGTAGAGCAGTAAAAGTAGCAAAGCAGGTAGAGCAATAGAGATAGTAG
>NW_013953020.1:0-323 GCF_001266775.1 Austrofundulus limnaeus | reverse complement strand
AAGCAGGTAGAGCAGTACAGATAGTAAAGCAGGTAGAGCAGTACATGTAGTAAAGCAGGTAGAGCAGTACATGTAGTAAAGCAGGTAGAGCAGTACAGGTAATAAAGCAGGTAGAGCAGTACAGGTAGTAAAGCAGGTAGAACAGTACAGATAGTAAAGCAGGTAGAGCAGTACATGTAGTAAAGCAGGTACAGCAGTACATGTAGTAAAGCAGGTAGAGCAGTACAGGTAGCAAAACTGGTAGAGTCGTACAGGTAGTAAAGCAGGTAGAGCAGTACAGGTAGTAAAGCAGGTAGAGCAGTACAGGTAGTAAAGCAGGTAGA
>NW_013953019.1:238516-246584 GCF_001266775.1 Austrofundulus limnaeus | reverse complement strand
GTATTATGATCGTATTATACTTGAATAAATACGGTAGTTTAAAAAAAAGCTTGTACAGTAAATTCTCCTCACCAATTTTAAATTCATTTTTACTGTAAATAAATTAAATACTCTCAAACATAGCATGTGAGAAAATCCAGCCTTTGTTTGCCAGTTGAAAGACTTTTTCTGCAGGATTGTTGAAACAAGCTAAGATGAAGACTTCTGTCAGCTTGATCCATGCTGGACTTTACTATTTGACTCATTAGCATCACTAGTGTTTGGACATGGAACTGCATCCATCATTATTGCTCTCAGGCAAAGGACAGATGAGTGACAGGACAGGGGCGCTTCAGGTGGCCAATTAGATTTCAGCTGGGGCCAATGCCCCTGTGGCCCCGCCTCTAGAACCGCCCCTGCATTAATATAACTATGAAGGAAGCGAATCTTCAATCTCTCAACTCAGACAGGTTCTGTGTTCTATCATAACAACATGCTCTATCATTGGGTGGCTGTGGTGGAGTGGTTGGAGTCGTCCTGGAACTGAGTCYTCATGTAACCGGTAGGTTACRGGTTCGATGCCCCGTTCCAGCTGTCTCAGTCGCTGTGTCCTTGGGCACTTCACCCACCTTGCCTACTGATGGTGGRCYGAGGGTCCGGTGGCGCCGGTGCATGGCAGCCCCGCCTCTGTCAGTGTGCCCCAGGACAGCTGTGGCTACAATGTWGCTTACCATCATTAGTGTGTGAATGTGTGTATGAATGGGTGAATGACTGTAGCGTATGGACTTGATAAGGCGCTATATAAGTTCAAGCCATTTACCATAACCCTCAGGAAGGAAATGTGTTCCTTGTTCTGTCGTACGTCTCAAGAAGTWGACAGGTTCTGCCTTCTGTTGTACCTCTCAGAAACAAGACAGGTTCTATGTTCCATCATACCCCTCAGGCAGGAGACAGGTTTTACATTCTATCGTACATCTCAGGAAGGAGACATGTACAATGTCCCATCGTACCCCTCAGGATGGAAATGGGTTCCTTGTTCTGTCATTCGGCTCAAGAAGTAGACGGGCTCCATGTTCTGTTGTACCTCAGGATTGAGACGGGTTCTGRATCATACCCCTCATTGTGAAGCTTGAAGAGTCCCCCTTTTTTAAATATAAGGCTTGACATCCTGATGACCTCACTCCTGACCAATAAAAACATCAAAAACAAAACTACTTTGTTTCCATCACCACATTTCAACAAACAAACCATGGATCATTTTAAAGCTTTGACGACTGAAAATTTCAACATAATAATAATTCATGTTTTTTTTCTCATTACGACTCATCTTTAGAGGTGAAAGTTCAGTTTTATTTGCAATCATTTGTTGTCTGTCCTMCGTCCTCCTCGCTGCACTGTTGCCAGATAAAAACCAAATGAGCGCGAAGTGACGACTGAGGGTATGAATGTAGAATGGCGATGAGGTGACGGCTGTCAAACACGCTGAGTCATGCTCATAAATTCAGTCAGATCAGATCCGTCAGGGCTCTGCTCTCCTTTACGTGTAAAATTAGATCCAGCTGAAGATCGGCGGCGCTGCCTGTCCCGGCTGAGCGACAGCTTTTGTCTCGGCTGACAGGCCGACAGAGAAAACAGGACTTCGTCTGCCAAACGGAATAAGCGAAGGGGGAGAAGAAGTGCAGGAAGTGCCGGGTGTAGATGAAGCGAAGGCGCTTGGAACAGATGCACAGCTCATCTCTAACAGACACCCTGGTTTCCACCTTTCAGCTCGTGTTTCAGATCATCTTTTAGCTGATGTTTTAAACAGTGGCTGGCTTTGTGGCACTCACRGTGTGAACCACTTGATTTGTTTAATAATTTTAACTGCTGGCTTGTTTTCCTGCTCCTCTCATGAGGAACATGACGATGATGTCGTTATAAAGATAAAAAGATGACTTCTCTGATCCTCACAGCAGCTTTTATGGTGATCCCTGAACACACGAGGGGTGGTTCCTGTAGGCTGGTTTTGGATGAACGGGTGAAGGTCTCCAAACAGGATCAGGACTCTGAAGTCTGGAGAAGGACTTTGTCGTGGTTACAGTAAGCAGAGTTTTTGAGAGCATTTGGAAATTATCAGTATATTCTGTGACTCCAAACTGCTTCGGCCTCTAAATGATAAAACATTCTTGTTTTTTTCTTCTTTCCTTGTAGAAATATTTTAGCTCCGAAGGTGATGAGGCCAGAGACTGAGTCAGCTAAATGATTCCTGCTGAATTTGAGTCATTTTAGCTGTCTTCTTTTAGGATTTTGTAACTTTCTCCGATATTTAACTCTATCTAAAACCTGTTAGCACTTAAAGTATGTGTTGTGAGGGACTCTCAGCTACTACCGCATCACAATTTCACTTAGTATTTGTAAAATGAACCAAGCTACAGCCACTTCTGTTTTCTTAAGCGACCATTAGCTGAGGCAGCCAACTTGAAGGGCATCAGTTCCAWAAGTTAATCAGCTGTTAGTGATTATTTCTTGAAAGTTTTATCAAATTACTTCCAGTGGTTCAGGAGATATTTTGCTAACAGACAGACAGGATTGCCTCCTGCAGCTGAGGCCAAATATTTAAGCAACAAATTGTCAAAATGCATTGAGCTCAGGACATTTTGTTGAGGACAAATCTCAGCWACTACCAAGTTTTATTGTAATTTTTGTCAAATTCACTGAGTTTTAGCTGTTTGTTTGCACCAAGGTGAGTTAGCMGTGGCAGCCATCTTGAGTTGGAGAAAGCAGCTGTAGACGTACACCAAATGATGACTTTCTAGAAGTTTGACTAAAGTTGATCTGTTGGTTCTTGTGATATTTTGCTAACACTACAGACCAAGCTTTTAGCTGCAGGTGTTCAACCTGTGACCGTGGTTCTGAAGCTGCTCGGTGTGGAACCATCCGTTCCTGTCATCCAGAGCTGTTACTCCCAAAAATGAAAGACTTGCTGAAGGAGAACCTGCCTGTTCTCACAGACCCAAACCCAGCTTCAGTTATTAGCAGGGCTTTAGCCTCAGACTCGCTCTGAAGCTTTTTATTTCTGCTTTAACAGCCGAAACACAGAGAGCTCATCCACGCCTGGATTCTACGAGTCATTCTGYTGTAGAAACGGATCGTTGTGAGGGTCTGCTCCCCTCATTAGGTATTCTCCCAGAGTCTGCTGATGTTCCWCTCCGGGAACAGGAAATCCATCTGTAATTTCAGTGGGATTATCAGCCGAGTGCAGCTTCTCCACAGGCCTGATATCCACTCGGCGCTCCGGTCGATATGTCGCTGCCGGCGCCTCATTGAGGGGCTTCCTGTGAACACCTCGAGTTCTGAGGCCGGTAAACAGTCATGATGGGAGTTGATTTTACAGACAGAAGCAACGTGGAGGGATTTGTCCCGAGGAGGGGAGAGATTCGTACTCTCAAACAGGCAGTCTCTATTCATGAAGAGCTGCGTTGTGGTTTTTATTTTTATTTTATTTTATTTTGTCTCTTTTAGGTTTGGGTACCGCAGGCYTTGGGCTGACTGCTCCGTTTGTTTGCAGGATCTGGAACAGTTTTCTGTCTGCGTGGCAGGATCTGTCTTTAAAACAGGCCGGGAGATTTCTCAGTTCTTAGAAGGAACAGAGGCTTCAGGTACTCTAAATTCATCTTGGCAGAAGGGTTTAAATCATTCACGAGGCTGAAAACACTCGAGGTTTAGCAGCTTACGCAGTCAATAATTAACACAAGTGTGTGTGTGTCGGAGCCGTGCGGTGGATTTAGTTTAGGACACCAGGTTTACGGCTGCTGGGTTCAGTGGTTTTGGAAGTGATGTTTGTGCCATTTTAAAAGGAATCTGCAAACAGATTTTATTCCAAAAGCATCAAATCCAGCTCCGAGGAGAACACACGATGTCCRGGACTCTGGATGATCCACTGGTGATTGAAGCTGGGGTGAACCTGGAACACACCATCTAACAAGATGCCTTCTTCTTTTATCGGGAAATTAAGTCTAGATTTCTAAAATCTGTCTCCATCACATCTTCCACCTCTGTAGACAGATCTCAGAGGCCACAAGTTCAGGGCTACGTTCACACTGCAGGCAAATCCGACCCAAATCTGATTTTTTTGACCCATCTGACTCATATCCGATTTTTTTATGACAGTCTGAACGAGACAAATCCGATTTTTTCAAATCCGACCCAGGCCGTTTCAGTATGTGGCTTTATATCGGATATATTTCTGATGTTTTCAAAGTGACTGCAGTGTGAACGCTCATGTCACATTCATCTGACTTTTTCATCAGGAGGAGGGGGTGAAGGATCGATAAGACACTAACCTCAAGTCTCGCTGTTTAAATCTGCAGCTCCATGTGTTTACAGCTCCAAAACACAAGTCCAGTTGATTCATCTTTTTACTTTTCATTAGTATGATAATAACGATGTCCAGCCTGGGTCGCAGAGAGTATCGATCCTAAAGTTAGCAACTCGGTCGATACTTTTTTCCAGCTCGTAGTTTCGTTCAAAAAAAAAGCTTCACTGGAGCATCCCGGTCAGAGGCAGGTTCAGATATAAACACTGAACTAAAGAAGCAGGTCAGATAATTATTTAATCGGCTCTGATTAAACAACAACTTCAGATTCAATGTGCAAAAAGTAGCATCCATCCTCTGTAAACAAACAAGCCGGCTGATGAGACGTCACGTCTTTTACTGAGCATGTGTGTCACATCAGTGCTGTGTAGCGTTCACACAGGGGTCTGATGCAGGTCACATTTAAAATGTAATGTGAACGTTCACACAAAAAGATCGGATTTTAAAAAAAAATCTGAACTGAGCATTAAGACCTGCAGTGTGAACGTAGCCCAGGAGACCTCCCCTCTCCCCAGAGCTCCCCCTGGAGGATCCCAACGTGTACCCAGACCAGAGATYATCCCTCTAGACCAGGGGTGTCACTCGTTTTCACTAAGGGGCAAATAAATTCAGTGTTTTGTGTTTACCTTCGACTCAACCAGAACAATAACTAGCTCTACGTGGTATTTCCTGCATWGAAACAGTGTTTTAACATGGCSTCATAAATATTACTACATGTACGACTGACTAAATGTGAAATAAATAAAACAGAAATARTATTGACAGTAAAGTTAAAAGATTTTTACTCATTGTTGAGTTGTGAMTAGTTACCGTCTTGAATTCTYAACTCTCCCACTTTCCAACAGGGAATTRCCACCAGAGGGACATTCTAGMATAAATGTACAACTTGTAAGTCATAAATTCCCACTTCCCAGTACAACTGGGRCACAGAAAAAGTAACTGGTGAAAAAATGCAGGAAAAGGGAAATCTTATATGGCAAAATTTGAACCCTGTAGCTCCACCTAGTGGTGGGCTGCTGTCATTTCYCAGGTAAAAATTATCAACATGCCTTATGGGAGATGTAGTTTGCGGTCAAAGCTGGCTTTAAAGTAACTTATTTTAAGACAGTACATTTTTGAAGATCTTGTGGGCCTTTTAAAATGCCATGGTGGGSTACATTTGGCCCATGAGCCTTGAGTTTGGCATGTGCTCTGGAGAGTTCCAGGTCTGCCTCAGGGTCCCTTCATGGTGGGACATGCCCTGAAAACTTCCAAATGGAGGCCTCCTAACATTCAGATCTCTGAACAACCTTCACTGACTTGTATAAACTTGTCTACCTTTACTCAACTACCCCTAACCCAGACTAAGTGTTGAAGACTGAACTGTCAGTACAGATAATCTTAGTCTGGCCTTTTAAAGGCAGCCATTTTGTGCCATGACTTGTTCCTCTTACAGTAACATTAACATGCTTAGCGGTGAAATATGGTGCTATTTAACCTTCTAACATGATGCTAGTACAAACATCTTGCTGCGTAAATGAAAGATGGACTCTGTGTGTTTTTCCAGCCCATGGTGTGGGGCGCCCGGGTCCGTAAGACCACAGTGACATCAGGTCCAGAGAATGCAGGGTACCTCTATACTTGAACCTAAAAAAAGCCAGCCCACCTCCACTCACCCTGTCTGTTCTCGAAGGGGGCTTCTAAAATAAAATCAGCTGTCACTAGACGCCTGAGCCCTACTGAGCTGCAGGCTGCACTGCTGGAGCTGGTCTCCAACCCAGACCCTTCTGTCCCACACTGAATTTTGGTCCTGAGTCTGTGCCATTGGATTTTTATTGCAGTTTTGTTTGAGGGACATTCTGAACTGAAGGTAAGACACGTTTTGCTTGTCAGGGTTGATAAAAAAAAAAGCCCAAAGAACAGAAAAATATTCATCCTTGGTGGTTCTGTTGTGTAATTTTACTGAGAGTCATCCTTGGTTTATTGTAGAAAACAGTTTAACTGAACCTTGATAAAGACATCGTTTGGTAGTACGACGTCCTGTTTTCACATTATCATAAAATCCCAGCAGCCGTCTGATCTGGAACATACTAAAAGCTAAACAATTTGAAGATAAAGCGCTCAGCCCGGCAGAAGGAAGTGCTCGAGGACAAGTCGCTCTCCTTGTACAGAAGTTATTTTTGATAGATTTGACAGAGTAATTACTGGGCCTGTTTTACTTTGTCGGCGAGGAAGAAATTACCCTCCACGGGCTGACATTTCAATTAGTGCAGCTCGCTCTGCTTTCCTGTCAGAACGCACCAGGCGCGAGGCGAACAGAAAACCGCGAGGCTTTGAGGCCCGCGTTGGGGAACGGGAAGGTGATGTGTCTGTGATTAGGGGACGGCCTCTGCCCCGCACAGATCTACGGTCCTCGAACTCGCTTTGAGCTGTGAAAACACGCCGCCTACTCTGAAATTACTCTCTGGTTCTTCGTCTCTCTCCCCTGAGTATCTAACGCCTCACTCTTCTCGTTTCTGCGCTGACCGGCCGAGAGTCAAAAAGCCTTTGGTCACTTCGCAGTCGAAGGGGCAGAGCGGGGAGGTCAATGGGCCTGAGCTAAGCTCAATATAGCTACTGAGTCGTACTCATTGACTTCTTAAGGCTTCTTCTGTTACGCCTCAGCTTGAGTCCTCTTCTGATGTGGATAAAAATCTGAGATAAGACTAATATAATGACACAGGTTAGAGAAGGTTTATCTTTACCACACTGGTAGATTGAACCATCCTAAATCTAAAAGACCCTGATGGTGACATCATGTCTGATCAGGACTCCTTCAGGTCTGAGTAACTTTGTTCCTGGACTTCCTTTCCCTGCCACATGCTCTCACTTCCCTCCCCGAGGCTTCCTGTAACGAGGGAACATGACGCTGCACAGTGCCGGGTTATAAAAAGGCCGAGCTTATTTTTCTCCTGCAGTCAGCCTCCTCTTACCTCAGCTCCATGCTATGGCAGCGCTGCAGATCACGCTGAGAAGCCAGAGATACCCACAGCGCTGTTGTCATTTAACCCTCCTGTCGTTGACCCTCCGAACTGAGACGTAAACATTAATCTGGGGGCGATTAAATGAGGGTCTTATCTCAGCTTCAGGTGGAGGATTTATGACTTTATTTATAGGAAGCTGTTCTCTCCAACAGTCTATTTTCAGTGGGTTACATTCTGGATGTAGCAGGAAGTTGAACCCTGTGATGTGGYGAAACATGTTTTTGTCACCTGAGAGTAGCTCAGGTGTAAAGAAGAGAGCTGGATTTTAAAGACCTGTTGTTTAAAGGGATCCATGATTAGTTGTAACATTAGACTTTATTTAATAAACATATATTTTAACTGTAAAATAAAGGCTGTAAAAATACTGTAGGATGTTCAGTTTTTATATAAACTAAAAGTTTAAAAATATATTACACAGACGGGGCCATTTTATTTAGATGCAAAGCATTCTGGGTAAATGATGACGTGGATAGATCATCAGTGCGAGGCTGCTAGTGAGCTATATCCATCCTGAAGGTTAATCTTGGACAATATCTGATGATRGACTCTTTTAAATGAAACCAGAGAGCATTGACAGAGAGGAGAAGGTAGAAATGACTCAGCCTGTAACTGAAAATATGGATGGAGGACCTCATTTTAGCTTGTTTGTCGCACTAGCACCGAGCTAATACATATAAGGCAATGGCTGTGTCCAAAACGACAGGACGGGTCCTCCAGAGGACCCAGACTACCC
>NW_013953019.1:235173-237516 GCF_001266775.1 Austrofundulus limnaeus | reverse complement strand
GATGACCTATCCACATCATCATTTACCCAGAATGCTTTGTGCATAAATAAAATGGCTCCGTCTATGTTAAAATATATTTAAAAAAATTAAAAAACTAAACCAATATGTTTATTAAATAAAGTCCAATGTTACAACTAATCAGGGATCCCTTTAAAAGATTTGAATCGTTCATGAAGTCTTGTTTGGGGATGACTCTCAGCTAGCTACCACCACCTCAAAATTTCAGCTCAAAACCTGTAAAGTTAAACTGTCAAAAGTCTATTAACTGCAGCAGATATCCTGAGTCTGGTTGACTCCAAAGTTATGGAGCTAAATTGGGGCCATAAAGTTTGTTCTAAAAAAACATTTTTTTTTTGAAACTGAAAGAAAGAATTTTGAAACTGAAAATAAATGAAAATTTTATTGTACATTTTTTTAATTTTATGATTCAACAGCCTGCCATATATTAAATTGTAGGACATGACAACCTGCCATACAGGTTAAATATATGTTACAGCAGCCTGTTTAACAATGTTAATTCTGTGATGGAACAACCTGCCATTTTTTTAAATTATATGACCCAACGGCCTGCCATACTTAATAATTATGACACAATGGCATGACATTTTTTACATTATGATACAACGGCCTGCCATATTTGTAAATTATGACAAATGGCCTGCCACACATAGTTAATTATTATACAATGGCATGACATATTTTAAAATTATATGATACAATGGCATGCCATGTTTTAATTATATGATATAATGGCATGTCATACATGTTTTATTATATAATACAGGTAGMTCTGAACTTTTTTTAATCAGTTCAAATGTTTTTTTGTTCAGTTAAATTTTTCTTTCAGTTTCAGAATTTGTAATTTTTTAACAAACTTTATGGTGCCAGTTTAGGTCCATACAAAATGTTGTAGATCTCAGTTTAACCATTACTTTCTTACATCCAGTGGCTCATGAGATATTTTGCTAACAGGCAGACAATCAGAAACAAGCCTGATCACCTGCTTACCTTGGCTGCAGCTGATAAATATTTGAGCTTGTTGTTAACAGTAAATCTAATAAAACTGATCAGCCAACAGAGGCAGCACTAAGGAGACCTTCGGCTGATTTTTACTCTTTAAAGCCTTTTTTTTATCAAGTAGGAATCAACTTTGAGCAGAACTCAAAGAAGAACATGTTCAGGAAAAACTGCAATAAGAATTTGAATATGTCACAAGGTTAGAATAAAAAGAAGGAGAAATATTTCTGTTTCGAGTCATCTTTCATCCCAAACTGTTGCTGAAAATAAAAAAAAAAGAAACAGCCGAGGGYCTGAAAGGTTGGGTGTGGGAGGAGGTTGAGCTTTCTCTGTTTCCTAATGATGCTTTGTAGCACAAAAAAAGTCAAATGTAGGCTGAGCGGCAGTCTGTAATTGGCTCTCCTTGGGGARGAAGAAACTTGAGGCGGGTTCTGTCTGAAGGATGAGTCCAGAGGTTCTGATGCTTTCTTTTTACTCCAGAGCTCAGATATGTTCAGAATCCGGTTAAATTAGGAAAAGGGAGTTCAATTAAAGAGGCTAAATTTAAATTTAAGCTTTCTTTACTGTCAAATCTGTTTCCTGCTTTTACAGAAAATGTAACGTTATAGGAAGAACATTCTGTTTCCAAACAGCTCATAAGAAGAAAATCGATTCCATTGATTCAGCTTCTTCTATTAAAGTAAAAAAAAGACTTTTGTACAAATCTGTCCCTGAGGTCCAATTATTAAAAGGCAAGCTCTATCACAGCTTCCACCGGCGAGTCACAGGAGTAACAAGTAGGTGGCAAATATCAGCAGATCCCTGGAGGAGACGGCTGCAGCCACTACATTGAGTTCATGAAGAAAAGAGGATTCTCATGATTTAAAGTTGTATTTTTTCCACTGTGCTCTTTGTGTGAAGCTGCAGGCAGCTTAAACAAATCCAGGTCCGGAGGTCCTGAGGAGAGACCACTGAGTGTCGAGGACCAGGAGGCCAAGCCAGCGTCGGTGAAGGAGAGGCTTGAGATGTACCAGGCAGCTGTGTCCAATAAAGACCCTAAATCTGCTGCGGTAAGACAAAGCTTCCACCAGTTTTAGATTAGTTCTGTGTTATATGCAGGTTAAATTATGGATGGAAAAAAAACTTTCTTCACCTCAATGAAAGCAAAACTCAGGTTCTACTATTTGGRCAAAAACCTCAGACTACAAATCCAGATCAGATTCTTGGTTCCTTGGCTCGGTCTTATCAGACCTCTGCTAGGAATCTTGGTTTTATTTTTGACAACACTTTAAAGCTAGATAAACAAGTTAGTTCTGTCGTCAAATCCAGTTTTTACCACCTTCGGCT
>NW_013953019.1:232737-234173 GCF_001266775.1 Austrofundulus limnaeus | reverse complement strand
AGATAGATAGATAGATAGATAGATAGATAGATAGATAGATAGATAGAGAAGATAGAGTATATTTTCTCACAGTCTCTGTGAGAAAATGGCTGCTGGTCCTTCATGTCTCTAAGCTGCTCAGGTGGACAGTGAGTAGTCACGACTGAAGCTCTTTTTGAAGCTGTAAAATGTTGCTAACTCACTGGTCTACAGTAAGTCACAGAATTATGTCATGTTTTTATTTCCATATAAAGCAGAAGGTATTAAACAAACACATATACATACTGTATTAGTACACATGTGCACACAGCACTCACTGACTTTCATATTTTCATATATTTGGAACGTTTCTTCAAGCAGAATCCTACATATAAATCTTTCATTAGCATTGTAATTGAGAAGCACAAAAGGAGATTATTGTATGAAATGAAGCGCATTCTCYCCCAAGTCTCGTCAAGCACACTCCGCTCCCTCCATACTGATTAAAGTGGAGAAAGTCCCTTTTTCCCACTCATCCTTTAATAATATTCTCACAAAGAAATCATCTTTTTATAATTCCCAGCTTTAGGCAAAAAAAAAAAAAGAAAAAAATTCTAAATATATAATAAAACTTGAAAAAGTTGACCGAATCTTAACTGAGGAATCTTCTGAATCACATTTCCACTTCTAGATGTTTCGTTCATGTTTGTAGAAAAGATCAAATCACTTTTGGTGTCAATCCTGTTAGTAAAATGTCATCTGAACCACTGGACAGATTTGAATGAAAGGTCAGAAAGTAATCATTGTGTGCACGCTTCCAACTAAACCAAAATGAAATTTAACAGAGATCAGATTAAAAAAAATTAAATTAAATCTGTTTAACTGTTTTTGTAAATGGACGTTTCACTTTCTGTTGTGTGTTGTTGCTGACAGGTGATGGACGAGTCAGAGACCTGCTCGCTGCCGGGTGGTCTGGCCACCGTGAAGAGACAGTTTGAGAGCCAGGAGTTCTCCTCTTCATCCTCTCAGTCCACCGTCACCCAGATCCACGTTCAGAAGAGATCAGTTCAGGTGATTTACATCATTTCTCAACAACACACAGACTTTTTGTTGGCCTTGTGTTATAAAGACAAAGCCATGGGCGGTTAAAAAAAAGAGAAATTTAGTCAAGTTTGTCTTCTGAAAGCTCACGACTGAGCCCYCTCATCATCAGATGATCCAACAGCAGGTGAGCTGAGCTCACATAGAGGCAACCTGGATTCAAACCTGCAGCCTCAGGATTACCAGCGACCTACAGCATCCCCACAAACATGTGCTCATTGCCTTCATATGAAACATCTAAGATTTAAAGGCTCACTTTAATATATGAACCTKTTAACATTCTATAATTGTTTTGGTTTTTTTTTAAAGAAAGATTTTAAAGGGGAAATATCATGTAAAATCAACTTTTTTGAGTTTTATATCATGTTATAATGTTA
>NW_013953019.1:230528-232727 GCF_001266775.1 Austrofundulus limnaeus | reverse complement strand
CACATACCCCGTCCATGACTCCTGCAGGCTCTCAGCAGTAACAGAGCAAACGAGTCAAACTGAAAGTGAAACTTAAACTGTCTGCTGCCCTTAACACTACTTCTCACTCAGTGAAGCTCTTTTCAGATTCAAAATACCACTGAGGAAATGTATTTTCAGATGCCAAGTAAACTGCATCATCTCGCACGCGCGTGACCCCCACCCTCCCACCAAAACTTACGGGACAGAAGTGGAAGGCGGTTCTTAAAGAGACAGAGGCCAGTTTCAAGCCATTTAGAAGAAGTGATGAGAAGATACGTGTATTTTCTATTTAAACATTAAAAACAGCATTTTAATAACTAAAGGTGACATAGATACTTTATTATGGTATAGTATTTAAATGTATGCCAGAGATACACATATTGCCCCTTAAAAAAAGGATCTAGTTTTTACCCTAAAATAAAAAAAACCTGTTGAGATAAATCAACTGTTTTCTTTCTTTTGCTCATAAAGTAGTGTGACTGCGAGGCTACGTGACTGTTGTCGAACACAACATGAGCAGCTCCTGCAGTAATAAATAGTTTTGTGAGGATTTCAGAAGAAAGGGACATTTTTCTTCCTCTTTAAAACCAGGAGAGCTTAGAAGACGGAGCGCTGCTGTCCTTTCTCGTCACAAGCTCTGCGTAACTCTGCTGAATGATTTATCCACCTCCTGCCGTGGACGGACCGGGGCCGGTCCGACCGAGGCCTCCCAGCGGGTCGGGTCACAGAGGAGTCACCTTGAGCTCAGCTGTCACCCTGCGTGTGACGATGACCATGTGAGGAAGATGTCAGAGGGCGTTAGCCTCGGCTCTTTGCGACGTGGCGTTTTCCTCGTTTGCTCGTTCAGTCGAAGGAGCGGCACCAGAACCTTGCTGAGTGTTGAATTTTACATCAGTTCACCAGAGGAAACGTGCTGAACCGAGACGCTGCAGCCGCTCTGCTCGGGTGTTCGTCAAGCCACAGATGATGTTATGTTGACAGAGGTTCCAGACGCCACAACCACCTCCCTCCGTGTTTCACTTATGTTGACTTCAGAACAAASAAGCTGAAGAATCAGATTTCATCTCCTTCAAATTGCATGAACCTCAGAGGAGGAAATGCTTTTTTATATATGTTATAAGAATTTATTGCTGTTTCGCTCCAACACTGAAATCCTCTTTTGGCAAGA
Organism: Austrofundulus limnaeus; assembly: GCF_001266775.1. Classification (NCBI taxonomy): domain Eukaryota; kingdom Metazoa; phylum Chordata; class Actinopteri; order Cyprinodontiformes; family Rivulidae; genus Austrofundulus; species Austrofundulus limnaeus. The sequence goes on along the minus strand of NW_013953019.1, from coordinate 231,538 downwards.
TTCAAACTTCTCAGCAGCTCCCTGGGAAGCGGCGCCGTAATGGAAAAGCATTTGTTATCGGCCACAGAGGGGATTTTATTAAGCTCTTCCACAATATAAAAATTACTTAGCCTCCCACTGTTTCCTGCAGCTCGCAGGCGTGAGGTGATAAAAGCTCGTCGTGTGGGTTTTGTGTGCTGCCGTTTGTGAGGCGGGCAGGCTGGAGTGGGGCAGGGGTTGTACATGTTCCTGCACCGTGGGAGGGATTCTGTGTCCACCTTCTCATTTCTCTGTGTCTGACAGGAGACGTCCAGCTCRTCTGAGGTGACGGTCAGAAGTAGCACCAGAGAGCTCGTTCCCACGACAACCCTCAGTCGACAGGAGGTAMCTGTCTCTGACGCTCAAAATCGTCTTCTTTTGTCATTATTTTATATTGGTGTGTCTGTTTGCAAAATATCGCAAGAAACGCTGGTTGGATTTTACTGTAACTTTAAGGATGTAATCATTAGATTTATATCTAAAGCTGGTTTACCTCTGTGAAGCTGATTCAACATGGCTACCACAGCCAACTGATATTAAAAAACACAAAAATGGCTGCAAATCAACTAATACCCATGATACCCAACTAATGCTCTAAAGCACATCTATCAAACTCAAGACCTGCGAGCCAAATCTGGCCCCTGTTATCATTTTTTTTGGCCTCAAAGGTAATACTTTAAATGTGTAATAGTTTTATGGTTTCTCTTTTTCTTCTCGTGACAGCTGGTCAACTTTCAAACCAAAAAAATTAAGTTGACATTTTTCAGTAATCTTGGAGTAGAAAGAGTAGCAGAGAATCAACTTTAATTATCTTTTTCTGTGTTCTCTTCTTGTTGTAACGTCAAATAACTGGTTATTTAGTGAAGGTGTTCTTTTTTTTATCTGACTTTCTGGATTGTGATCTCAGCTTGGACCAAGTTTTGAACTTTGGTGCCCTTGTAACAGAGTCTGACACCCCCCCCCTCACCACCACCACCACCACCACCACCACC
>NW_013953019.1:199928-230518 GCF_001266775.1 Austrofundulus limnaeus | reverse complement strand
GTTGTAATGTGACAAAATATGGAAAAGTTCAAGGGGTATGAATACTTTTGCAAACCACTGTAAACATTGATCTGACATTTTTAACAGCACTTTGCAGATTATTCCATAATCTTGTTCCCTGAATTGATGGACAATTGTTCCTTCAAACTGGTTTGAAATTTACGTTTCACAAACATTAACTTCTYCAATGAAGCAAATTCAAGATGGCTGCCACAGCCAGCTGATCTTTCAGAACACTAAAAATAGCTGCAACTCAGTCAGTTTTACAGATACTGAGCTATAATTTGGTGTGGTAGTAGCTGAGAGTCYCTCACWGCAGAGTCTGAGGTCTAAATGAATGTGTGAGATGGTGTTGTAGAAATTTGTAAGAAGCAGCTGTAATAAAAAATGAGCTAAAAGGAMTGTATATCCATTCCTGCAAAGAATCTAATGAAAACTTAATGAAATGAATTTAAATGAAGGACATTTCTTTAAATCCTGGTATCTTTTCACAGTTGAGCCACAATCAGAGAGTCCAGCGGAGCAGCTATGGGAACCATTCCAACCAAACAGGTTATTCTGTTTATTTTATTTTATTTTATTTTATTATCAATTTCATTTTTATCTTGGCACTACTTGTGTCCTGTATGTTAATGATTGTTCCCACTGTGGGGCTGAATGTGGGATGAGCTGTGTGACGCGGATTTTCTGTTCAGCAGCAAATCTAATCTGAGTCAGGAAGGTAAAATATCGGAAAGTGGAAATTGGACAATCACAGCTGCATGGTTTCAGAAAATGAAAACTACTCAGGTTTTTTAATGAATTGATTTATTTCTTTTCCCCCTGAGCCTCCTCACTGTGAATGGCTTAATGAGGCAGCCTTCTTCTTCTGTCTAATTCAGTTACGCTCATCGGAGGGGAGGACCTACCCAAGGTTTCCACTCAGGCTTTGAAGCAGCAGTACGAAAAAACCATCGAGGAAGCTGCACCAGCYAAGGAAATTAAGGTAATGATCCTGTCTGTTTGTCTAAATAGATGACAGTTTGTGTTTTTTTATGGTGAATCAGTGTGAAGATAAGGCCACATCAGGAAATCATTAAAAGGAAATTGTGCTGCGTTCTGAAGGGTGGGAAAAATATATATTTTTTCCTACCACATTAGATGGAAAAGTTGCACTGGTGTCAGACACTTAGTTAATATTTCTATCAAGCCTGTATTTATGAATTTATATGTGACAGATTTAATGTCTTTTSATTCACATTCGAATTAAAGTTGCTTTTTAAGTTAAACGATAGTTTTCCAAAACACGTTTGAAAAGTTTGTCTTTTTCTCTGCTTCATGGCATTTTATAACAACTCTRCTATTCTTTTATTCTTCCTTTGTTTTCCATACATTTTTCATAAATAACTCATAAACCACAGGTTGATGTGGATTTCAACCAGTTTCAGTGGTCTCCAGTTAACCAGTCAACCAAAACGTCAGCTGGTTATAATTCATCTTCCACTGWAAGGACATCTTCGTCAGTAGCGTCCACCTCATCGGTGGCTTTTGAAGCCGCAGAACATTTCCCTCCCCCACCCACAAACCTGCCACAAGTGTCACAAGAAGCCTCTCGGGATAAACAGAAGTACGTTGTTAACAAAGAAGAGTTCCTCAAACACAAGAGCATGGCTGAGCTGAAGCGCCTCTACAAGCACATACATCCAGAGGTGCGCAAGAACCTTGAGGAGGACTTTATAAGCCAGCTCACTGAAGCCGAAAGAGCAGCCTTGGAAAGTAAAGAATCTGTGGGAGACGTCCAGCAGACATGCTACATGTTTGAAAACGATGGCGACAGCTCCAGTGAAGGTTCGAGCACTGATAGAGAGTACTTGGAGTGGGAGGAGATCCTCAAAGGCGAGGTGCAGTCAATGCGCTGGATGTTCGAAAACAAGCCCCTGGACACGATCAAAGATGACTCCACGGATGAAGGTGAGGGGAAGAACATCTCCCAGCAGGAAATCATTGCAGGAAAGGACGTCAGGTACACTGCGTGGATGTTTGAGACGCAGCCGATGGACGCTCTCGGGGGAGAGGCTGCTGARGCAACTGAGCAGTCGCAAAAACAGACTGAGCTTGCCAGAGGAGARGTCCGCACCGCCACCTGGCTGTTCGAAACTCAGCCTCTGGATTGTCTGAATAAGATCTACCAAGAAGACGAGCAGGAGATGGAATGCGTCGTCACCAAAGACATCACCGGCGGAGATGTGAAAACTGCCAGGTACCTCTTTGAAACCCAGCATCTAGATTCTCTGGGTAAAACAGAAACCATTGAGGAGAGCCACTTCCTGAACCTGAAGTCTGAGCTGGAGGAGATTAAGGGAGACGTGAAAATGACCACTCGCATGTTTGAGACACAACCAKTGTGTGTTATTAGGGGGGATTCAGGAGAAATCCTTGAAATCACRACCATCCGCAGAGAGGAGACAGCGAAGGGAGATGTGAAGACGTCACGATGGATGTTTGAAACCCAGCCTCTGGACATGATCAACAAAGACCCGGCCAAGGTGAAATTGATTTGTGGTATTTCCATGGAGGACAACACTGAAGGTGGTGTGAACAAAGGCAGATGGCTATTTGAGACAAAAACACTTGATTCAATTAATGATGAAGAATGGGAAAGTTCTAGAAAATCAAAAGAAGAAATAATTGGTGCTGATGTAAAAAAACACTGTCTTGTTTTCGAGACTCAACCTATGGATTCATTGAAAGATACCACCAATGCTCGACCTTTGCCCTCTGAGGAGATTGTAGGAGGTGATGTTCAGTCAGCCAAACATCTATTTGAAACTGTACCCATGGAAAATTTAAAAGAGCTGCTTGAAGTGGGAAAACTAAAGAAAATGGTGACATCAGAAGAAGAGAAGGGGGACGTAAGACATCAGAAATGGGTCTTTGAAAGTCAGCCTTTGGCGAGTATAAGAGAAGAGAAGAAGGAGCTTACAAGGACCGTGAACATTGAAGCCTTTGATAAAGGAGACGTGACAAACTACAAAGAATGGTTTGAAACCATGGATTTAAGTAAAWGTGAAGGTACAAATAAAATCCAAGTTGAAGGCGTTCCAAGTGGATCTGTCAGGTCCAACAAAGAGCTGTTTGAGTCRACGCCGATGTATGCCATGCAGGACAGCTCTGGCCATTACCACGAGGTGAGGACAGTGAGGCGAGAGGAGGTCGTGAAAGGAGACGTCCGCAGCTGCAGGTGGATGTTCGAGACGCGCCCCATAGATGAGTTTGATGAGAGCATCAATAAGTTCCAGATCATCAAAGGTATTTCCAAACAAGAAATTGAGTCCGGGGARGTTAAAACTGCAAAGTGGCTGTTTGAAACCCAACCCCTCGATGCCATTAAGTTTTTCAATAATTTCGAAGCCGAGGAACACAAAACGAAGGAAGACGTTAAAATTGAGAAGGGGGACGTGAAAACCTGTAGGTGGCTGTTTGAGACTCAGCCCATGGATGCTTTGTATGAAAAGGTTAAAAGGGGCGATTCTGACACGGAGGAAGTGCAGAAAGGTGACGTGAAAACGTGCACTTGGCTTTTTGAGACCCAGACTCTRGACAACATACATGATCACTCAGAGACCGAAACCATACTGAAAACCTGCACCACAAACCAAGAGGACATTCTAGGGAAGGACGTCCAAATGGCTCGCTTCCTGTTTGAAACAGAGAACCTGGAAAACATTGTGGGGGAAGACAGTGGTTCTTTCAGAAGAGTCACAGAGATCGATATCCAGTCTGGGGATGTTTCCAGGATGAAGTACATCTTCGAGAATCGCTCCTCAGACATCGTGAGCTCCACGTCGGAGGAGACGATGCACCAGCTAAAGAAACAGCATGCTGAGGACATCCAAAGGGGAAATGTGGTCAACTGCACCTGGATGTTTGAGAACCAGCCGATCGATGCCATCAGTGAGGACAGCTCAAAGACGAAGGAGGGTCGCACAGTGATCGACATCCAGGGTGGCGATGTCAACAAGAGCCGCTTCATTTTTGAGACGTTCTCTCTGGATCAAATCAAAGAGGAGTCTACAGAGAGTGATATCTCAAAACTAAGTATTTTTAGAGAAGACGTCGAGAAAGGAGATGTAAAAAATTATACCATGATGTTTGAAACTCAGCCACTGTATGCCATCCGAGACAAGGAGGGCCATTATCATGAGGTAACCACAGTTACCAAAGAAGAAATCATGAGAGGAGACGTAGTGGGGGCTCGATGGTTGTTTGAGACAAAACCACTGGATTCAATCAGAGATTCAGAGGAGGTTTACGTTATTAAAGCTGTTACAGAGGAAGGCATTAACAAAGGAGATGTCAGTTCTGCCAAGTGGAGGTTTGAAACACAACCGCTGGACGAAATAAGCGAAGACATCAAAGTGAGGTCGAAGACGGTCACAGGCGTGCAAGGTGGTGACGTGAAGARGAACAAGCGTCGATTTGAGACCGACGAGATGTCTCAGAAATACGTCAGAACTGTAAGCGTGAGTGAAATTCAAAAAGGTGACGTCAGGTCCGCCACGTGGATGTTTGAGACCCGCACGATCGATGAGATCCATGGCGACGGCAGTGAGTACGACGACATGGAGAAGGTGACTAAGGAGGAAGTGATGAAAGGGGATGTCAAACAGTCAGTATGGCTCTTTGAGAAGAACCCCCTGGACTGTATCAAAGAGTCTGATGGCATTAAGACTGTTATGACAAAGGAGGAAATCCCACAGGCCGATGTGAAAACAACAACTTGGCTGTTTGAAACCACTCCTTTTCACGAGTTCAACGAGAGCAGTGTGGAGAGGACAGAGATAACTGGGAAGAGTGTTAAAGAGACGCTTGAGGAGCTTTACAGCCAGAAAATGGTGAACGCGCAGGGGATCCTGATTGAGGCAGATGAAATAGGGGATGTCCGTATGGCAAAGTACAAACTCATGAACCAGGATGCTCCACAAATCCAAAAGGAGAAGATCATCAGTGGAGATCTGAGCAACATAATGATGAACCTCCTGAACCGCACTGAACCCACCGAAAGGGTTATAACGATCGATAAAGAGGAGCGGGGCGACATAAACACCACGGTGAAGCAGCTCTTCAACCAGGAGAGAGGAACCAACGTAGAAAAAGAGACGATCATCGGCGGAGATGTTCAAGAGGCGATGAACAATTTGCTGAGAAATGAAGGCTCTTCCAAGCGTGGCATCCTGATTCAAGAAGACGAGAAAGGAGATGTGAAGATGACGATCTATTCCCTCTTAAACAAAGGGGAGAAAACGACCAAGGAGAAAGAAGATATAATTCAAGGGAATGTCAGCCGAACTCTTCTCCGTCTTCTCTCTAACTCTGGAGAAGAGGATTCCAATAAGATCAGGGTTGGAGAAACCGAAAGGGGCAATGTCAGCTTCTATTCTACCTGCATTGAGTCTGGGGCCTTGGAGTACCTGAAACAGTTTCAGTCTGAGTCTGATGATGTTCAGGAAGTGGTGCAAAAGGAACACATCATAGGAGGTGATGTTGAAGAYACGAAAATGTTGCTTCGGAAAAATCATCAGCAGATCGGTCGTACCATAGCAGAGGAGGACATTGTCCCTGGTGACGTATACAGCACTGTTAAAGTTTTCATGACAGAGCCCACCGTTACCTACAGAAACCTGGAGAAGGATATCGTTAAAGGGGACCTTAACGCAGCTCTGGACTCTTTGACTCAAGCCATCAATCAGAAAGTGGTCATAGAAAAAGAGCAGGTGGTAAAGGGGGACATACCCACTACTTTAAAGTCTCTGGAGGAAGCCAAGAATCAAGTGAAAGAAAGGGGAAAGCATGAGATCATCAGGGGTGACATCCGAGGCGCGCTGGAGTCGCTGGAGAAATCTGCATCTTCAAAAGCAGAAGCGAGCGTGGAAGATTTAGTGCCGGGTGATATTAAAGAGACACTGAAATGTCTGGAGGAGGCAAAGCAAGCTGTGAAAGAGGTGGCGAAGGAGGAGATCATCAAGGGAGACATTCACACCGCCATGCAAAGCTTACACGAGGCGTCGAGCGAGAAAAGGATCTACCAGCAACAGGTGAGCGAGCAGGGCGACGTTAAGGGCACTATTCAGCTTTTACTGGAGCCAGCCACCTCTCCACGGATGCAGCGCAGAGGGAGCGTTGAAGGAGACGTGAAAACATCCATAAAATCTCTTTACGAGGGGCAGGAGGCAACACACGTGGAAAAAGAAGAGGTCGTTAGAGGTGACGTTCAAGGGGCGATAAAGTGCCTGATGCAGAAGAAGCAGTATTCAAACAAGAAGCGTATGCATCCTCCCAAGAAGGCGAAAGTGGCCGTGAAAAATCCATCAACTGTAAAGCAAGTYGAGCATGAAAGCTTACATGAGGCTCAGAGTGAGAATGTAGCACTCACTCCAGCCCCCACTGTGAAAAACCTCTCGCAGAGCAGTGAGTCACAGAGGCACCATGAAAGCAAATCGCTGAAAACGCAGGTAATAACCCAAGAGGACCACTCTGTTGCTGTAGTCAAAACAGACAATCCTGCAGGGCCCTCTCATCAGAAGAGCATAAAAGAACAGAAAGACAAAGTGCTGCCCCCACAGAAAACACCAGCTCCTAAGCCTGTTGTGATGAAGAACACACTGAAGACTATTAATGATCAAACAGAGAATAAAGCTGTGGAGGTGCAAAACACCACACAGAAAAATGTTTCAAGCAAACAAACATGTGAGACAAAAACAGTCAAACAGGTGCAGACGACGGTGACGGAGAGAACCGTCGTGCACACGCAGAGCGTCGCCGAGCAAACGCTCACACAGAAGCAGAGCGTCAAAAACCTGAAGGCTGATTACCGAGGCCACGACACGAGAGGGACGGGGGCCGTCAGAAAGGCAAAACCAGAGATTCACTTCCCCCCTCCTCCCTCCTCACCACCTCCCCCCTCAGAGTCAGAGCTCTCCCTCCCTCCTCCGCCGTCGCCGGTGACAGAGAGCCCGGCGTCGCCCACGACCCGGCCTCAAATCATGAGGCAGGACAGCGACCTGCTGCCGCCACCTCCCCCGCCTCCACCTCCCGTGGAGTGCATGAAGTCGGAGCCCGAGTTTTTCCCACCTCCTCCGCCGCCTCCGCCGCCTTCATTCTCTGCAGGTAGGCAGGATTTTCTCCCTCCACCTCCTTCGCAGCAGGAGCTTAATGCGATGCCACAGCTCCCTCCTGCAAAGCAAGGAAAGCCCCTTGGCAAACCTTTATTTAAAGTGGCCAAGCAGCCAGAACCACAGAAACAGCCCGTACAAGTTAAACCAAAGTGGCAGAAAAAACAGCCGACGCCTTCAGCTCCATCAGCTCCTTCAGCTCCTTCAGCTCCTTCAGCTCCTTCAGCTCAGCTCAGTCAGGAAACGGTCGTAACCACCGTTCGAGAAGAGGAAGCTAAAGTTCAGGACATGAAGCAAGAGAAAATCCAACAAACTGAAAAGAAGAGTGAGACTAAACCAGCAGCGGCATCACCAACAAGAATTTCAAACATCCCCGTTAAACCAGAGCAGAAACAAAGTCCACAACCTCCCAAAAAAGTGTGTGTCCCTCCCATTAAACTGCCCCCACCTCCAGACCCAGCTCCGGCCCCGAAGGCCCGGCCGTACGCTCGCAAGTTTAAGACTRCTCTCATGCTCGCAGAGGAAAGATACCGCCTCCAAAAGCAGGAGAAAGAGGAAGCAGAAAAAAGCAGCGCCTCTGCTCCAACTTCACCCTCAATTAACACACAATCCTCTGCTGCTGCTTTGCTTTCTGCAGCAGTGGACACCGAGAGAGAACTGGAAAGCACAAAAATCACAAGTGAAAATAAAATACTGTCACAAGACTCAGCTGTTAAGAAAAGCCCTTCCCAAATCCCTCTGAGCAAACCTTCAATCTCAGCTCTAAATAAAAAATCCACCCTCGCATCTTCAAATGTAACCGCGGATAAAAAGCAAATCCATTCCTCAACTGATGTGTCCGTGTCTGAGTCTCATCACCAGGCCTTGGAAAAAGAAATCCAGTCATGTTCAAACGTGGTCACTTCTTCAGTCACGGAGCAGCAGCAGTTTATTAGTAAATCCAGTTCCAGGTCCTCGCAGAGCACCGCCCAGGATAARGTGAACCTTCAAAGCCCGGCTGCAGTCACACTGAAAACTGAGGATGTAAAGTATATTAATGCGTCTTTGACTCAGGAGGGAAAAATCAGTCCCTCTCAGCCAACTAAAATTCCAAAGGTAACTCCAAGTTTCAAAGTAAAAACATTTAAAATGCCAACAGAGGAGAAAAAAGAAAAGTCTGACGGTTCGGGGCAGGAGGAAGTAATGAAAAGTGAAGCACATTCACAACAAGAAAAAAGAAAAGTGTCACAGCGAGCTGAATCAAAAGTAAATGTGGAAAACATCCAGCAGACTTCAGCAAGAACCGAGATGAAAGCAGAAGTGAAAGAGACTAAAAAACAGGTGACTCCACCCGTGAAGGAGCAGAAAAACGTGGCCGAAGTCAAGCTGTCTCCATCGATTATGGTTTCGGGAGCGAAGATCACATCTGTGCCAGCTCATCAAGGACGTGACCTCGTGTCGGTTTCCCAGAGTCAGCAGAGCCTGAAGTCGGAGCACATCCAACGACACGAGGAGGTTGTCGTGACTCAGAGGGTGGTGCAGAGAGAGGAGGCCGTCCACGTGCAGCAGCAGCAGCAGCAGCTGAAGCTACGAGCTGAAGATACAAATAAGACAAAGAAAATGGTGAAGTCAAAAGTTGAGTCGAAAGACGTGTCGCTGAAAAGCTCGAGTCATAAAGAAGAGGCTGAGACTGAAGAGATTTCAGATACAGATAAATGCACCGTGATGGAGAAACTGGTTGCTCAGATTAAAGAGCTCGAAGGCACACCGAGCAGAATGGACGCCAGCGCAGTCAGGAGTGTCCTGAGTCAAGTTCCCGACTGGATCATTGGCTCGGCAGAGAAAAAGAATTTGTGTGAATTGGTGAAACAACAAAGCAAGAAAAAATTGAAGGAGATGGTGTCTTACCTGAGAAATGTTTTTCAGACAAAACTCTTGGTTTTGAAGAAAAGCGCGATGGTCGTGGAAAAGGAGGAGAAAGAGGAGCCAGCACCTCCACAGGTTGCTCCTAAACCAGACAAAAAGCCCGTCATCACGGCAGCCTCGAAAATATCAAAGGTTAACGTTAGCTCGTCCAAAACAGAAAGGAAAGTATTGGAAGAGAAACGGCAGTTTTCAGAAAGCAACACGCCTCCTGCTCTGAGCGAAGGGTCCGATCAGAGACTCTCCTCCCCGTTAGCGAGCATCCGCACTCCGTCACCAACTTACATCACCATTGAGTCGAGGAGAGTGGCTTCTCCCCTGAGGGTGACCCCTTCGCCTCCGCCCTACAAATCAGTCGGGACGCCTCCGCCACCTCCTCGCAAATCCTTCACGCCCACTTTCAGCAGGGCCACGCCCTCTCCAACGCTCAGCCGCTCAGAGAAGCTGCTGAAGCTGAGGGACACCACCTCAAAGCTCTCCCAGGGAATGACCCCGCCTCCTCCCGTCGTGGCGCCGGAGTGTTTTGTTGCTGAGAGAGAGCAGCCGTCGCCGTTCAGTGACAGGGAGACCCCCACTGAGAGAAGCGACCACGGACTGGTGGATGTCATGGAGATGGTGGACTCCATGACGACGGTCAGAGACAAAAAGAGTTTCTTCGAGGAGGCGCAGAGGGCCGAAGTCAKCAAGCTGTACACTCGGAAGGATCCCATTGACATCCCCGAACGTCTGGGACCTGATGCCGAGGAAGCCCCCGATGCCGTGACCCTTGACCTCCTGAGGGAGGATCTTCCAAGAGTTGATTTATCCAAACTAGTGAATAAATTTGAGTCTCCTCGACCAAAGGTCTACACAAGGAAGGAGCCCATCGTGATAACAGAGAGGCTGGGCAGCGACACAGAGGATGCAGAAGCCGAAGCCCACGCTCCAAGAACTGAAGACATCCCCATGTTCAAAGTCAAAGCCATCAAGGACGTGTTTGAGATGGGAGAGCACGGTTCTCAGGCAGCCCGGGAGCTCCGAGAACAAATAGAGAGAAGAGAATCCGAGTCCAGCTCCTCTGAGCCGGCGCATCATTCTCAGACCACTTCGGTCACAGAGCAGTTCTGCAACGTTGACGACTTTGGAAACATGACGAGGGAGACCAGGAGCGAAACGCATTCTGGGAGCTCCCTGATTCGAGGTAACCCTCCGTCCTACGCAGACGTGGTGAGGGGCCGGGTTCCCACCGTCTCTGTGCCCTCCGAGGCTTCCACGGAGGAGCTGCTGAGGAGCTTCCAACAGTCCTGGGCCGAGAGCCAAGGGGTTTTCCAGAACCTGGGCTTTAACGTGACGGAGCAGAGGACTTCACAGACCGTGACCCACCAGCAGGAGACCTTTGTGACGGGTACACTGTGCCATGCAGCATGAGGATGTTAAACCTGCTGTTTGTGTGAGCATTTTGACACAATACAAATCACTAATGTCGCTTCAACACTCTTCTATAAGCTGCCTGATTTTCTTCTCTTTTAGTTTCTCTAAAACTGTAGAGCAGCTTGGACTTTATAAAGTGTCAGTTTCACAGTTTTAAGTGTTTACAGGTTTGTTGTGTTTGTTTGTGCCTCTGTTGTGTGATGCTAACAGTTTTGACTAATAATCCTCCAGCCGGKGTGTGCTCTGCTGATTTCTCTCAAACCAAAAAAACTGCATGAAATATTTCCTGATGAAAGAAAATAATACTTGAAATTGTTGTTAACGCTGAGTTAAAAAKATAACAAGAACAAGTCATTTGTGGAAAATCTTATGTACCATATATATATATATTCTGATTTCTGATTTATTGATTTAACAGGAAAAGATTACTAGAAATCAAGCCAGACTCAGCATAATTGCTGTTTTACAGCAGGTTCCTGTTCTGCAGCACATAAAACACTCAGAAATACAGCATCACAATCACGTTATTATACACCATAGACACAAAGACAAACGAGACATATTAGGGGTGCAAAAATACACGTCTGTGTCGAACCGTTCAATACAGTGCTTTAGGTTCAATATATATAATAATTTATATGTATTTGAGGCCGAAGACCCCAAACTAACTGAGAATACAGTATTCTGCAGTTAACAGTGCATAGATGTGATTTGAGTAGGAAATATATTTTTTATTGCTGATGAATAAACATTTCTTCATCTGGTATCAAAATATCAAAGTAAGAATAGAAAAGGATAAACAAACTGTAACGTATGTAATAAACTTGACAAAAACTGTATAAAAAACACATAACTTGTAAAAGTGTAATTTAAAATTAGAAATTTATTTTATCTTGCAATCAGTTTTCCTCTTAATGGTTCAGTCTATTTCTCTCTGACTGGTTTCACTTGTTAATTTAAAGTTATGGTTATTACCAGAAGCAGAAAACCCCTTTAAAAACAGCACCAATGAATAATAAAGCACTGAGCACGTCAATACTGTGAAAACTGAGAAATCTAGACACAATATGTCACAAAATCAAGGACACAATTATATCGTAGGAGAAATTTTTTATTTTTTTCTTCCCTCCAGGATATTAACCAGAATTAAAATAGCAAAAAGCTGATGTATAAACAAAGTTTCTGATTTCTTTGCAGAGAATTCGAATTCCAGAGTCCGAACTGTGCAGGCTGTGTCAGAGGAGGGTGTACCCCATGGAGTCGCTGATCGCAGACAAACAAAACTTCCATAAAAGCTGCTTCTGCTGCGAACACTGCAAAGGCAAACTAAGGTGGAGCCAACGCCGAGTGACTTCAGTCCAGCTGCAAGCTGTTTTCAAATACCTTCAACTTTTCTGTTTATTCTCGTATTTTCAGCCTCGGTAACTACGCCTCTCTCCATGGACGACTGTACTGCAAACCACACTACACCCAGCTCTTCAAGTCCAAAGGAAACTACGACGAGGGATTTGGACAAAAACCACATAAAGAACTTTGGAACAACAAGAACCAGAAAAATTTGCCAGCTCCTGAAAAGAAAGTCTTAGATTTCAAATACACGTCTATTCACGAGCGCGACGTCACCAAACTGGTGGATGAAAACAAAAAGCCCACAAGTAAGATTTCAGTCGTGTGGCCTCCACAGGCCGATTCTTCAAAGAAACCCTTCACTGTTGACGAGGAGCTAAAGCTGGTGAAGCCGCCGTGGCCCCCTAAAGAGGGCTCGTCTGAAGAAAACGACCACTTAAATCAGACCTCGCCAAGAGAGGCCGGTGGTCTTCTAGCTGAAGAACCAAACAGACCTCAGGAAACTAACAAGGCTCGTGAGAACCAGGAGTCTCAGGCTGCCTCAGACGCTCCGGCCTCAACTTCAACCACGGCCGAGGAGGCAGCGATTGTTCCTCACACTCCAGAAAGTCAAGAGTCAAACAGCAGCTCCCCGGCTGCCGCACAAGTGGGCTCTGAAATGGACTCTGAAGTGCGTGATGGAGAGGAAAAGGAGGAAGAAAACAAAGGGAACGTCGGTGGAGGAGGGGAGGGTACGAAAGGGCAGGAGAACAATCAGGAGGAAAGTGCAGAAAGTGCAGAGAGCGGGGAGGAAGTTCGAGAGAACGGGCTTGACGTGCAGGTACCGCAGAGCCAGCAGGTGTTAAAGAAAGAAAATAATGACAGCATGAACAGCGGGGAGGCAGTGAAGGTCACATTAATAGATGAGAATACAGCAGGAGAACAGGTTCTGAATGGTAATGCCAATAATAATAATAATAATAATAATAATAATACACAGACTCTAGCTGATGTAGAAATCCTGGATGGAGGCTTTAGAGAGGAGAAAAAGGAGCCACTTCTTGAGACGGATGCAATGAGAGCTGAAGATTTCTCCCGATGGACGCCAAGTGAAGTGCTGCAGTCGGCACAGAGGGATGATGCCAAACAAGCTGAAGCCACAGACAGCTTTTCACACACAAGTTTCTCTCTAGAGACAGCCGAGGGAACGCTCGCCCTCAGACGCGCAGCCACCGAGCCAAAGATTGGCACTTCAAGCTCCCTGGAAGATATTTTCGCCGGTCTGAGCGCCGGCAGCCACGACCTGCTATCTGATTTCACATCAGACGTCTTCAGTCAGCCCGCCGCGGGGAGGCCAGCGGCAGCGGCGCTAGATGACCTTTTGGATTTCGGGCTTCGGCCGGGAGATGTGAGGGGGAAAGAGGAGATGAAACAGATGGGCGGCGCTTCCTCTTGGACGGAGGACGACGACGACGAAGGCCTGACCGTGGAGGAGCAGATCAAGAGGAACAGATGCTACGACAGCGAGGACAGCGATCGCTCTTGAATTTGGCCGATTCAAAGAATAATCAGGCAGCGCTTGACAATTAGTGATTTCACATCTGTCCATGGAGAGACGAGGTGCTCTGAAATGATGTGGTGTTTTCTACTGAGTTTGAAATTTGCTCCTTCTATTCATTAAGCAGCTTTGTTTGATGCTGACTGATTGCACCTGGTGTGCAGCTTGTATGCTACAGTACATCTAAATCAGCTTTTTTTGTGTCTAAATAAAGAATATTTTTCCTGTTTTTCCTTTGTTTATCTCTTATCATTGAACTTTATGCTACTATAGGTTCATGTAAGGTGTGATAGTACAGAATTTTTGACAACTGGTAGTGATTTCTGCAGGTATTTATGAGCCAATATCTAACTGATGATCTGATCAAATATTGGTTTAGATACACCAGAAAACACAAATAAGACAAATATGCTTCAACAATGTAAAGACAAGACAGACAACATTAACCAGTTGTGTTGTGAGAATAAATAAACAGAAGAAGTGAACATTTACTGTTTTTAATCTGCAAGCCAAGCAGTTAATCTGACATATTTTAACTTTATTTCACAGTGTAGCCTTGTGTCTACAAAAAATAAATAAATAAAAGCTAAGTTGTTTTCTTGCAAACAGTTAGTCGTTGGTTTACCTTCAAATCCTGATAACTTATCAGCTAAATTTAAGTAATCTTTYACTAATTGCAATTTATCTTAACTGATCATTGTCACTGATCTTCTCAGATTGTTAGCTGATTTTAACTAATTGTAACTGATCCTTAGCTAAATTTAACTAAATGTTGGCTGATATTAGCTGATTGTTAGAAGATCTTAACTGTTTTTAATGGATCTCTAACGGATTATTACTGATTTTAACTGACTGGTAGCTGATCTTAAGTGATTTAGCGTATCTTAACTGATKGTTAACTAATTTTAACTGATTCTTTACTGTAACTGATCCCAATTAATTGTTAGCAAATTGTTGGCTAATCTGAAGTGATTGTAAATGATTTAAACTGATTGTAACTGACCCAAGTGATTGTTAATTGAACTAAACTGAAGGTCAAGTTGAGTCGTAAACGGTTACAGATATTTGCTGTTCTCTAACGCAATTTTTACAAAAACCTCTAAATTTAAGTTTAAATAACTCTAAAATTTATTTCATGTTGTAGAAATTGTGCTAGAAGCATAAATATTCAAATAAAATAATTGAAAATTGCCTATTTTGCCAGCTGGAGAGCTGGATTTAATGTCAGACTCAAGACTCCTCCATAGAGCTGAAAACTGCTGTAGTCATCCAAATGACCCCTCAGAGAGAAAACAACCCCTGTACATCAAATAAACTTGTTAAAATAAAACCACGTCAGATTTTATCTGTTTCTGATCCAAAATCCTAATTCTGGATGCCTTTGCATCATTTACAATAAAAATAAACCTTCATTTCCTCAAAAAGCACCTTAAAAACATTTCACAAAAACAGGTTTGTCTAAAACATTTTTTTCACCTTCTATTCCATAAATTGATATTTAAAGGCCTTTTAAGGCAGGAAGWGCCACAATTGATTCTTATTTAACAAACATCAGAATATTAAAAAGCATATTGAAATATAAAACAGTTTATTGTTTCTTTTCTTTTTAGGTCTTTGTAGCTTTAAATGTGTCTGAGCCCTGATAACTCAGTCCTGTCTCTTTGGTAAGTGTATATTGATTTTCTTGGTAACGGACCTGCTGGAGAATTTACAGATTTTTCCATTAAGAGGTTTGTGTTGCTGCTTACAGAATTTTCTCAGTTAGACGWCAAACATGTGGAGAATGCACACCAGTGTTAATTACAGCAACCAGAGGGCATCATGAAAGTCATGACTTTACAATATGTGATGAGTCATGCAGCTTTATCCTTCAGTCCTGCTTCAACAATTCAGAACCAGTTCCGTTTGTCATCTTTTTAATTGCTCTTTTTCTCAGTAATGACTTCACTGACAGCTGATGTATTTACTGTATATTTTGTTTTTTAAATGGATTCTCATCTGAAACACCCTTTTAAAAAGATTCATTTGTAACAGATAATAACTAATGTCTGATTAAATGAATACATGACCCTAATACTAAGTATCTGCTGCTTCAACAACACCAACTTGTCAAACATGGACTCTACAGATACCTGAATGTCTGCAAGGTTCTGGCACCAGAACCTTTAGGTCACAAAGGTTCTGCTGAGAACCCTCATGGACCAGACTTGTTTGTACATCTCGTCAGTCAGATCCATGATTGGTTTGGTAGTTAAGTCAAGATAGTTTTTATAGTCTGGTAAGGCTCTGGAAGATCATTTCTATTCAGGAACTGGATCAATAACAGGGTCGGCTGCACGTGTCAAAGAAACTCCAACATAAATGGAAAAATCCAAGATTCCCAGGCATTATATTGGTCTAATATCTTCCCATGATGCAGCTTTGTTCTTCATCTTCCTTAGGCAGGCGATGCTCATACACTCAGACATCTTAAAGGTGTTTGATGAGAGGGTATGGCCCAGTTCTAGTTCTTAGAACCCGTTGTAAGGTGCATACCCTGTCTATGTGGCTCAACTCAAATGATACAGTTGTTAAATACCAAACAGTTTTTGAGATTTACATAATGAATTCTGTTGTGTGAGCTACAGACCCTCACATTCTGTGTGGAGGTGTAGAAACAGGAAGTAGTAATCGTATCTGACCTTGTTGTTGTTTGCCAGCAGCTTCAGGCTTCTGTTTCTGCTACTAAAATACTTCACTTGGAACTGAACGGTCAAAGTTTGTGTTGTGTTCAGACTCAAATGMTTTTTTTCTTTCAGCTCCAAAATATCCATCACACACAGCTGACATGACCTTAAACAAATACAGGATACAATACTTTAATGATGTGATTTCATACAACAGAATACAATAATATAGAATAGGAGGTCGATCCAATTTAATTTTAGGACCATTCAGGAACTGATGTTCTTTTGAATAAGGTAGTATTAGAGCCAAAACATTACAGTGCCTCCAGAAATATTTTAATMGGGAAAATTAGAACAGAGTTTCAGGAGATTTGTTTTGTTGTCAGATTTAGGTTATTAGACGAATACAGCAATCACTTTCTGATACACAGTTGACTCAACTTATTGAAGTTTGTCCTCTAATAAATTTATATTCAATAAAAAAATATTCTACATATCCTCCTGAAAATCTGCATCCTGTTGCTGAGGACATTAATTTTAGACTGATTGTCATTATAGTGAATCCCCACAATGTTGTGTTTCACATTTTGCAGATTCGGTCTTTTGTGGGTTTTTTCATGGAACCTGTCTAGTAGTTTGTGATAAAGKCTATAATTTTGTGGAAACTTGAAATGCAGTGAATGCAGTACGAAAAAGGAATGTTTTTTTGTCTTGTGTTTTTTGTGAGTTTCAAACTAAGTTATGAAGAAAAATACAAAAAAGCCACTGATGATGAAGAATTTAAGAAACTAATATTCAGTTCTTTTTCCTACTGAAGTGACAAAAAAAAGGAAATAAAAAGAACAATATGGTTGACAACTTTTTTAACAGAGTAAATTCAGCTCGGCGCAGCAAAAATGTCAGTCAAAAATGTCACCTATGCTTTTTGTTAATTTCGTACTAATTATGGAGCCACCTTTCAGTCACCAGGAAGTTCCTCTCACTCATGGTGTCGAATTTTGGCCTCTAATAACACAAACAGACTTGAACAACTTGAACAAAATGAACAAGAAAACTAACCAGAACAACTCATTTTTACCCTCATGAACTTCTTTAATAYTCKRAAACATACAAACACATCATTTCTACGAGATTACCCAGCATCCCTTGCTGAGAAAATACTGGTCTGTCTGACATGAGGTGAAAGAGGGCGGGGCTTTTCAGAATACTTCTTTCAACACTGCATGGTGTTATATAACAACACTGTTAAGTGTTAGATAAGACTCACCAGTGGGCAGGGCTTATTTAACACTGTCCAGTGTTGATACAACACTGAGGAAATCAACACTGTAAATTAACACCAACATTGGGTGTCAGTTTACTCACAAAGTGTTAAAATAACACTAGGGGGTGTTAAATCAACACCGAAAAGTTTAACACTGAAATTTCAACACTCCTGTTTCACAACACTGCAGTACGGTACGTACGTGACAGTTGCCCTGTGCCCACATTCTGCCCWGAATGCAGCATTTCTGTCTTCTAACAGTTTACTGTATGCTGTGCGTAGCTGACAACTGTTTCACTCTCGTGTGTTTTTGTTTGGTTTTTAACCGCATTTTGGTGCCACCCAAACYCAKTTTTGACCGCATCCAGTATTTGTGTTTTTTCATGATTCATGGGTACTCTAACAACGTAACCTCAATGACAATTATACTGTAGTTCTCTGTATTCAGGGGGAGTTAAATATTGTTTTCAGTTTTAAATAAAATACATATTCATATATTTAACTCCTACTGTAACTGCTTAACAACAATGTTTGTTTTGTTTTTGGTGCATGAGTTTCTACTAATCCTAAAAGTCTACATGAGAGGTTTTCAATGGTGGGGTTGTGAAAGTACTGTGGTGGTGGTGGTGGTGGTGGTGGTGGGGTGTCATAAGATTTTTGGTCAGACTTATTATTAATACCTTTTTTAAATATGTCTTTAAAAACGCATTACCATAAAATCCAACATAGCAAATAAACTGAGGCATAAAATAACATATTTCAGTGAGCCCACCATTCTGCTTGATTCAGAATCGGACCCTCCAAGCTTTCTGCACACAAAGAGAAGGACATGTGTTTGTCCATACTGGGCAGGTCATGTTTACTCTGTCAGGTGGGTGAGAGCCTATTTCACAGCAAAAATCAGGAGTGTAAAAATTTCAGTGTTAAACTTTTGGGTGTTGATTTAACACCCCCTAGTGCTATTTTAACACTTTGTGAGTAAACTGACACTCAGTGTTGGTGTTAATTCACAGTGTTGGTTTCCTCAGTGTTGTATCAACACTTGAGAGTGTTAAATAAGCTCTGCCCACTGTTAAATTTTATATAACGCTTAACAGTGTTGTTATATGATACCATGCAGTGTTGAAAGCAGTATTCAGAAAAGCCCCACCCTCTTCCACCTCATGTCCAGTATTTACCCAGCATTCCTTGCTGAGAAATCTTGCAGAAATGATGTTTTTGTATGTTTATGACCATTAAACAAGTTCATGAGAGTAAAAATTAGTTGTTAGTTTTCTTGTTTAGTTCGATCAAGTTGTTCAACTTTAAGTTTGTGTTATTGGCCAAAAATTGACACCATGAGTGAGAAGTACTTCCTGGTGTGTGAGGGGTGACTCCATTATACTTTTCTACTAACTACTGAGTAAAAAGTTTGATAATAAATCCGAGTGTTAAATTTACACTCTTAGTTTGATGGTGTATGATACCTTGTGATGTCTGTAAACCTTTATAACACCACAATTCCCTTTGTTAATAATAATACACTGGTATTACCTTTAACACTTTATTTCAACACTGTTGAAATGTTAATATGACACCCAATATTAGTGAATATTTAACTCTGACTGGTGTAACTTTCATCACTATATTTTAACACTAATTTTATGTCAATGTGACACCAAGAATTGCTGAATATTAAACAATGGTTGGTGTTAAATTAACAAAAAAATGGGTGTTAAAATTTAACACTTTCACAAATGTTATTTGAACACCAGCGAGTGTGGACACATATAGACACTTTGTTGGAGTTAAATCAACACTGGCATTTTTGCTGTGAAGTGCTGTAACTGTTGCAACTTGCAATACTTCTAAAACAAAGGATAACAGTCAATATCTAATGTCAGTATATAAAATATTTCATTAGGGGTGTAAATCAGCAGCTTTATTGTGATACAAAATATCAATTTGTTTAAGAATATTAAAAAGTCACACCAAGCAAACTGAACTGAAGAGGATAAAACTCTCTGGACAAGGGGTGCCCCTGTGACAGCCCTTGCAGCAGGATTAAACAACAGATTTACTTCAGAAGGAAGATGGATGATGTCTCATAGATCCACATGGACACAGATGAGTTCTGCTCCACCACTGTTTTTGGTTCCTGGTGCTTTAAGCTCATGTCTGAGCGGGAGGAGATTGGCTCTGTCCAGAGGCAGCATGGAGATGGACTGGTATGAGTAAAACTTGGGGTCCTGAAAWCACCAGGTCCAACTGAGTTGGTTTTAGTTTTAAGAGTTATCAACAACAGGTAAGATAGTTGACAACATCACACAACTCTACTGCAGCGACCAGTCGGACACAGGCCGGTCCTGATTGGCTGCCGTCATCCCGGGCACTGATTGGACGCCCCTCCCCCACCCCCCCTCTCCCTCTCCTCCGCCGGCAGTGCGCGAGAGGAGCGAGGAGAGGAGGAGACGGTTCGGTGCGGAGTCTGTCAGAGGAGCTCAGTCAGGACAAGTTCTGAACCATCCGGACCGGATGAGACTGCGGGGTCCAGCTGCAGGTAGGTGGCGGGAAACAGCCTGCGTCCGGTTCTTCTGTTTCATGTTTCCGTCCGAACCGCGGCTGCTGCCGCCGGTGACTTCACGGCTCGGTCCATCATCTGCTGCTGCTTTGTTTGTTTGACCTTCGCTGTTTATTTGGTTCCGGCAGCCTCCAGTAGCCCGGCGGCACCCTGGACTTAATTAAAACACATTTCAGGTGGACTTTTTCCCCAGCCTGTTTTTCAGCTGCTGCTTAGTTCAGCCTCGGTTCTGAGGTTCGGACAGGAGTTCTGTCAGACCAGGACTCATGTGGGTCCATTTAAAGCTCAGCTCCAGACCATCACAGATGGAGAACAGTGGACTGGATCTTTAGTGACACAAGTCAAAGGTGCAGCAGTAAAAGTCATGATGCTGAGCCTAAATCCTCCAAAAACCCCTCTCTCTTTTTTCTCTCTCTGTCTCTATCTATCCTCCCTTCCAGAGATTTATTTTGACAGTTGCTTTGAAGGCTCCCTCCTACAGGGCTGATCCTCTTGTTTTATTTGTTTTAGACCTTGATGTGGGTACATCAATACRTCACAGTGTCAGGAGTCCTGGGGTYATACCGGAGGAGCCGAGCCCATCTCTTCTTTTAAGTAACTGTGCCTTTCAACCTTAAGAACACAGCCCGAGTCGTTAATATCCCTCCTCTGCCAGAATCCCTCTGTTCACACTCTGCTGGCTGGCCTGTGACCAGCTGCTGACATCCTGCATCTACAGCTTCCTGCTTTCAGCTTCTCAGACACATGAAATTATAGTTTGGAGCTTGGTGATCTAATGTGCACACAAGGTTCTTATTTTATATAAATTATTATGTCCAATAAGTCAGCTTGAAACCTGTTTTTGATGAAATTTCAGGATTTGATTCCAGAATTAGGTTTGTTTGGTGTTCACTTAAAATGAGTCTTCGGGTCTTTG
Source organism: Austrofundulus limnaeus (assembly GCF_001266775.1). Classification (NCBI taxonomy): domain Eukaryota; kingdom Metazoa; phylum Chordata; class Actinopteri; order Cyprinodontiformes; family Rivulidae; genus Austrofundulus; species Austrofundulus limnaeus. Next base: position 209,765 of record NW_013953019.1, on the reverse strand, counting down.
TCAATTTGGTTCTCTGCCTTTATCCCTTTAAAAATGTCCTCATCCRTTTGTGAAATGTACTTTCTGCATCTAAAAACTAGGGGTGTAAGAAAATATCGATACACTGAAATATCACGATATTTCATTTCCCGATACTGTATTGATATTCTAAAGCCCTGTATCGATTTTTAATTAAGGTTTAAAATGTCAACCTTCTTGCCAGCCGTTCATTTTTATGTCGTAGTTCAGCCTCTGACCACTAGTTGGCAGCAGTGAGCCAGCCATTTGYCTCCTCTACCTCTTGAGCGCCAGAGAGTAAGGGTAGCATTAGCATTGTAAGTAAACATTAGGTTTTTTTTTTTTTCAGTAAGAGGTTTTTATTTAATAGAATTTTTGGACAAAAAAATTGCAATATATTGCAATATATCGCCTTGCTTACAGTATTGCAATATATCAGGATATATCGTATCGTGACCCCTCTGTTATGATATGAATCGTATCGCCAAATTCTTGCCAATACACAGCACTACTAAAAACAGGGTTATTGTTAATAGAACACTTTAAATAAAGGGTGTATGTTGTGTTTTACAAACCATTGTCATATTAAGGTTAATTAWCTTTAACAACATGGCAACAATGGTATTTGTTCAATAGAAATGCTTTATTGTCTCGACTAATATTGTTTATTGGGCGTGTGAAGCAACTCATTGAATGACCCAAGTGAAGGAGTCTCAGGTCCCGACAGGACTCAAAGATGCTCARAGTCTTGTCGCCTTTAATTCTGAGTATGTTTTGAAAATGGCTGCAGAGTTGATGCATGGCYTCTTGAACCCATCGCAGTTTAATCTTTGCTTGTTCTAAATCTGGAGCTGTATTTTGACACCTTCACAGAAGCTCTAATGGGATAGAAAATACCCAAGTCTAGCCCCCAGTGTCCTGGTTTAAAATAATGCTGATACTAAAGAATATTTCAAATTTGTCCTAATCTACCTATCTTTATTTATCCAGTACATTATATGATTAACATTGGGGCATCTGCCAAAGTGGGTACAAAATAACATGAGGTGGGTACGATGTGCGGCCTCTCGTGTACACGAAAATGGGATGTGATTTTTAAATGTTGACCACAGAAAACCTGGCTACACAACTGGTTGCACAGAGGAAACAGAATTCATCGAGGTGCACCATTAAGTTATTTTTTTCTGGCTGAAACTGACATTTAGAAATGAGTGCAGCTGACGGCTGAAAGATTACACCAATTTATTACATTTTTTATATATTTTTCATTTGATAAAAAAATCACAGTAACTGCTTAACTTGCATAAATAAGTATTTATTTATTTAGAGGAACTTTTACTCTTAAAAATAACTAACTTATGGGCTTCAGTAAATTACTGATTATTGCAACTGAGACTGCTGGGCTCTTGAGGACCCAGCCCATGAATTGAGACACAAAAAATAAATTCATTAATTAGAACATCAGTTTCAAGCAAATACCTCATTTTCAAAGTGGACCAGGCCAGCCATCATTTGTTATGATAAACCACATGCAAAGGTTGTAAGCAGGCTTGATTTGCAGGTGTCCATCTTTCTTTTTTAGACTTCCGACAAGAGGGAAACTGGATTGCTGTCAACTCAAAAATGATGTAATCGTGTCTTTCCAGTTCCGAGTTCCAAGGTAAATGAAATGCAGCAATAGTTGGACAAACAACTTAGGGTTAAGTTAATTACGAGGTGTAAGAATGAAAATGAAACCTCTAAAACAACTATTTTAGAGCTTTCCTAAAATGCTGGGCAGCCCACGGGCCCTTGGTCTTAGGGTGTAGACACCCTCTACCTAGCCTGGTAAAAACCAGACCCTGTCCTTCACTTTGCTTCGTACAAGGGTCTGGACTCGGTGCTATAGAGAAGCGATTCTTGCAGGAGGCGTGGCCTGTGCTGAAGTGTGAGCTAAGCTAAGAAGCTAACCAGAAATCGCGTGTGCTGTAAACAATCCTACTGAGAGGAGAGAAGTACCGAGCTGAACGAGACGGCTGTAAATGAGAGCTGCTGCTTTATCAGACAAATTTATTTTGATTTGGAAGCCTTATCAACACGGACTGGCTTCATTCACTTCCTCCACTGCCGTATGTTAAAATAACTAGCAGACACTGCGCAGAACATCGACGTCATTCAAAACTCCTCCTTCTGTCCTCTGATTGGCCCAGGTAAAATAAACTACAAGCTGACACTGTGCAGAAAATCGACATTCTGCTCTCTGATTGGCCCGGCTAAAAATCTGCCAGCAAAATCAGTGTCTATGGGAGAAGTCCCAGACAGAGCAGAGAAGGGAAACTAGAATTGAGCGGAACTGTGTAGGAAGACAAGGGCCAGGCTACCCTCTACCTAAACTCTAGCTAAAATCCTGATTATAGGGGGGGGGATATTGTAAGATATTTTATCTGAGCACTTGCAGATGGCTTTTTGAACAAACTCAGTTTTGATAGACAGAGTTCAGTGGTTACATGAAATTAGGGGTGTCCCGATCCGATATCAATATCGGATATCGGTCCGATATCAGCCAAAAAACGAGTATCGGATTTTATCGGACTGCATAAAAAATGTCCGATATAAGCGCTCCGATATTAGCAGTCCGTTCCAGCAGTTCACTGACTCCGCTCCAGTGTTTCTATCCAGCAGCGCTTGGATCCTGCTTGTAGCACTCACGTGATCACAACAGCAGCAGCGCTAACAAGTTAGCAAGAATGTCGGCAGCAGAACTTTTTATTTTCTTCAGAAACAGAGTTGCAGCTAAGTGTAAAGTTGTCATGCACAAGTTTTCCGAGGGGAAACACAGAACCGTGAACGTTTTAAACCGGAGCGACAACTACTCTCCACCCTGGCAGCAGCTTTCTTACTATTTATTTTTTGCTCTTGTTATTAGAGTGATGTTTAATCTGTTTACACACTTGTTTGAGTGAAGATTAAGTGCAATGATCATGTTGTTTTAGTTACAGTCAGTAAAATTGGAGCTGTGGACTCTTAACTTTGAACAGACAATAATGTGGGCTTTTGTTTTGTCCCCACCTTCAGTTTTTTCCACCATAAAGCAGCACAAGGCTGACAGATGGTAAAAAAAATAACTGGAGTGATTTTGAATTATTTTACACTGTAAAAGTACATTTTGTTTTTATTATGTTATTTTTTCAGGGTATTGTAATTTATTTTATTTATTAAATTGTATAATGTTCTTCAGTGTAAAATGTATGTCATCCATTGGTTTAAAATAAATGGGTCAGTTTTTCTCATACCTACTCTTTTTCACTGTTTGATCTGATCAAGATTTTTCTAAGATTTTACACTACAAAATAGGTAAAAGTGTGTGACTTGCACTGTTATAGTAACGGGTCAATATCGGTATCGGTCAATATCGGTATCGGACATTTCTCAAAGTTGTAATATCGGTATCGTATCGGAAGTGAAAAAGTGGTATCGGGACATCCCTACATGAAATACTATGAATCTTTTGAAACCTCTTTGGTCTTGACCCCGGCAAAAGCAATTATCTCAGTCTGGCCCAAATCAGAAACTTTTAAGAGGAATAAAATTTATTTTTACAAACTTAGGAGCTATCAAAAGGCCATCTAACTCAGGCACACACACACACACACACACACACACATATATATATATATATATATCAGGGGTGCAACGATACAGAAAATTCACGATTTGGTTCGATACTTTAGTGTCACGGTTCGATATTTTTTCGATACAAAAAAAGACATTTCCATGCCTCATTTAACTTGTAATTTATTTAAATTAAGTACCAACATTTGTTTAACCTCAAAAGTACAGTTTTTAAATTAAATGTTGCTGAAACAGCAAGTTTCTCAGTGGATCTGCGCTCAAAAATGCAGCCTAGGTGGAGTAGTCGAACACAGATCCACTGATCCTTTAACACAGAGCATCTTCAGAAGACAAGTTGATAAAGTAAATTTTAAAAATCTGTATTGTTCGATACAAGTGTGTATTGAACCTAAAGCTCTGTTCGATACGGTTCGATAAGGGTACATGTATTGTTGCACCCCTAATGTTGATAACTTTTTGTAGAATCAGACTTCCAAAGATCTAAAGTGTTGCTTCAAAGGAGCCTCTAGGATTTTCCTCCTTGTGACTGTCATTTGTTTCCCCCCAAATCAATAGTTTCCACTGCCCTTTTAAAAGCTGTTATAGTTCAGAATCACTAATAAACACTTCCTGCTGTGATCACAGGCCTTCTTTCTATTAAAGGTCTGTTTCTAGCTGCTGTGTTATAAACTACATCTTATTGACATCTTGCTAAAGGAAAGCAGCCCCTGGGTGTGAATGTAATAGGTTTGGTTTTAACTCATTTAACCCTCCTGATTTTTATTTGTGCAGGCACGCAGCCTGTCTGAGGGACTGAGGCGAATGTGACTCAAAGCATTGATCTTTTCAAATAATTTACATTAAATCAGCTCATGTCAGTATGACACATGGCACAGCACAGAAAATTGAAGTTGTATTTTTGGCTGAAATGATTCTGTAAAAATAAAAAAGGCCCTCAGGCACAACCAAATTCTTTTAATTACATCATATTTCAGTCCTGGAAATGATTGGAAATCGATTTACGGTGCGACGCTGTCGAGATAAATTGTATGTGACGTTGATGAATGGTCTTTGTAAAGGCTGCAGAAGAAAAGTGGATTACGGGCAGGCTTATTAACTCGTTCATAGTTTCTATGTACTTATGCTTCTGATGCTGCTTTCCTTGTCAACACAGTTTAACAGGGGAATCAGTCAGCTCGTTGTTTGCTGTTTGGAGCAGACTGTGATGGCATTTCGGTGCCCTGAGGGAACAGTACGGCTCGCCTCGTCAAATGTCAGCGGAGTTTCCCTTAGAAATTGCTACTTTATGAAGACCATCAGTTTGAATTTGGTTTCCTCTGGCATTGGTTTCTCGTTATGCTTGGAATTAGCGTCAGTCACCATTAAGTATTGTTGTAGAGGGGCCAAAAAGTGAGGCTCCTTAAATGCCAAATTTAGGCTCCAGAAATGAGGCTTCCTGTTGTGATATGACATCCTTGCAGCAAAAACTAAACATGTTTTAAATTCGTGCCTGAGCTGTTAACCGGCTCTGTTTGTGTGACTGACAGCTCCAAACAAACAGCCAATGGGAAAAATATCTGAAGGTAGAATTCATAGGGTTCAAAAGTTGTCAGCAGGTGGCAAAAATTCACAGTGGGAAATCTCCATTTAGCCACATTTTCACCAGCTACTTTTGCTGCAGTCCAGAGTCGTGAATTTAAATTGGAACCCACGCTCCAGTGGGAATTCCCAGTCAGGAAGACAGAAGTAAAGTTTTAAGTTTGGTTCTCTCGCTCCAGGAATTTAGTGCCGTCTTCCTCTCGTCTAACCTGGTGCAGACAGTCTGACTTTTGTCAGCTGCTTTCTGTCTGCTCGCTCTTCCACAAACAGTGGTTCACTTAGGGACCAATAATTTACAAAATGAACGCTTGTGAAAAAAATCAATAACTTTTAGGTCATGTGACACTAAACTAATATGAATTATTGCAACCAAATCAGGTTTTAAGGCATTTTCTATTTTTTTTGTACAAAATTATTGATTTTCCTCAATAACTTTGAGGTCGAATGACCCAAGTGTCATGTTTGAAGAGCTGATGAAGTCCAGCACCAGTTCTTATTAACATGTTCTAACGTTAACTTGTTCATACTGTATAATAATACCCTGAAGTTTTCATGTATTTGGTACTATTAGTTGTTGATGTAACAGTAAAATGTTAAACATTCTTGATCAGTGAAATACAGGTACTCTCACAAAGAATAACTCAACAACTCAAAAACTCTTTAACACATGATAAAAAAGTCTCACAAATTGTCCTCAAAAACGGAAGATTTTGGACCAGGCTTTTAGGTAGGATTAGGTAGGACTGGCTAGTAGGCCTTATTAGTGTGTTTGAGAGCAAGAGCTGGGTCTCATCCAGAGAGACGTGTGTTAAATCTTGGAAAACTCAAAGATCTACAACAGTTTTGATGGTTTATCATCATGTTGGCTCCATATCCTGCGCTGTCTTAAAAATATGAGAAGCTATAAAGTTTGGTTTTGTATTTTCCATCTCTGTATAAGTTTGGAAAGAAGAAAATAGTAACACATTAGTACCCATTTCATTTTCTAGAAAATAAACATTAATTTTAACTGGGCTCCAACAAGAGTCTGTGTCTCTGTAAATAAAAGATGAACAATGACACCATGATGTTCATCAGGGGTTTATACACCAGCATTAACGTCCAAAAATTGTAAAAGAAATACGGATAAATCTCATTATTTGCACAGTCATGAAGGAAAATGTGGCTTTAATTGTTTGAGGCAATGAGCATATACAGTATGACAACCAAAATAGGTGTAAAATTTGTACATTTATTTATTTTTCTTTTCTAAAAAAGAAGAAAATAAAATCGCAGGAATGAAGGACAAAGAAGCACGCATCTCTTCAAGTAGTCAATGGTTATTTGTTCCTAAAAGAACTTTTCATAGATAAAAATCATTTTCACATCCAATAATTCTACATGAAAGAGTGTGTGGAAAAAAAACATTTTTCCTTTAACTGGTGACACATTTGTTTGGAACAAAACTTTTGCAGGTTGAGTCAATGAAAAATTTGCCAAATCTTCTTTGCCAAACATTTTATTAAGTTCTGATTCTTGATTTGAGCTTCGTGTATCACAGGTAGGCCTGTCACAATAACAAATTTTGCTACACGATTAATTGTCTCAGAAATTATTGTGATAAATGATAATATTGTTTGGTGAGCATTATAAAACTAATTTAATGATAATAGTGTAATAATGCAAGTACATTAGGGCTGCACAATATTAAGAAAACCTGTGATGTGCGATAACAGTGCTTAATATTACAATAATGATATGACTTGTGATAAATGAACAAATATGTATGTAATGTTGATATCTTTCTGCTCTGGGTTCAAAGCCCAGAAAACAACCTAAAACAAACCAATCTTTTCCATTCCAGCCTGAATTTCTGTTTTTAATTGACCAAATACATGAAGGGCTCCATTTGATTGGTGAAATATTTCAAGCTTCCATCTGAATGTCTAAACGCATAAATGCAAACTTTTAAGTCAACCATTTAATGCAGTTTATGCAGTTGTCGATATGCATATTGCACAGGCTATAATCACGATGACGATAAATTTTCAATATATTGTGCAGCCCTAAAGTGCATCCTCTCAAAGATCAATAAATTTTAATTTTTTTAAGAATTTTTAACAAAAAGGACTCTCAGTCTCTCACAAAAAATGCACTTGAATAAAAAACAAAACAAAATAAAGAACACAAAATGGAAATTAAACACCACACACAACTGACAGTAAATAAACAATATTAAAGAGCAGCATCTCTTTAGAGATTAGGCAAAATACGCTCTCTGTGAGTGTGCACAACTTTGTACTTCCCTTTTTGTATGTCGCTTGTCGGTCATTGTGGACTGTCAGGAAGACTGAGACGTACCGTCAGTTTAAGGGTGTATTCAGACCTGACAATTTGCTCCACTTTAAAAGGACCAGAGTTTGTTTCCAGCGTTGGTCCGGACCTTTTGTGCAGGTGTGAATACACTCATGCGAARTCTGGTGRGGATCAAACAACCGGACCGAGACCTGCTTTTTGAGGTGGTCTCAGTTCGCTTCCATACTAACTCTGGTGTGGTTTGCTTCAGTTAGCTTCTGGTGTGAATACAGACCGGACTCTAACCGAACTAACTGCACAAAACATGCACCTTTTTGGACTTCACAGGCCACCGTTGCTGAGCTAAATAAAGTGAAATCATACCTGTTTCGTCGTCTCCTGTTAGCAGCTCTGCTGCCAGCATGAAGTGGGTCAGAACACAAAGCGCACCTCGTCTTCTTTGGGTCGCGGGACAAATTTACTGACGTCGCTCCAAAATTACAATATCATCACGGAACCACCATTAAATTAGCTGCTTCTGGCATTTTAAATGCTATTGCAGTTGTACTATCAGCAAAAATGCGCATCAGAACCGCAGCATGCAGGACTTCCTTGTTTTCTTCTGGATCTGTGGTTCAGTCCCGCCCCCGTCCTTTTTTGTCCAATGGGAGCAATGATCGTCAGCCTCGTGGCTTTGTTTACGACTTATAGTTCTTTTGCAAAAAAGCACAATGTGAATGCAAACTGCACCAAACAAAAAAATAAAGTCCACTTTTGGTCCGGACCAAACAAATGGACCAAAGGACTTTCCTGGTCTGAATACACCCTTAGTTTTTTCCCCCAGCTGGAAAAACTGTATCGGATAATTATATTTTAGGCTTTTTTGGCTCCTGATACAATCCAATTTTTTTAATGATTAGTCTTTCCGATACTGATCCGATAGCTTTATTTCTTTATTTCTTTCCAAGTGACAAGGTTGGCAGTATTAAAGCAAGCCCTGCTGTTCCCACCACAAGAAACATCCAGTTTACAGATTTAGCAAGATGCAGTTTCAGCATCATTGTTTTCTATTAAAAAGTGTTCCCACACTGTGGACATGTTACATACTTGTGTGCATCTTGACTTCTTAATGGCAGTTGTAAAGCATGATGATGCTGAAAACTGTCACGAAAACTGGATCGGTCTGATCACATGACTAAATCCGATTCTACCCGCTATTCAAAAAAATGGCCATATCTGCCACCGATACCGATACTGAGTATCTGATCGGAACACCCCTAGTTTGTAATATTGCTACTTTTAGTTGCTATCTTTTTACAACAAATTTGACATACCGGCTCGCACAGGTTAGTGATTCACCACACGGTCATTGGGTTTGAATCCAAGTGCTCACACACTGCAGCTTTTGACCAATTCCATCTCCATTTTTCAGAATCCCTACAATGTTTCTTTAGGCCCTGTTTACATGAGACCAGTCTCTAAAAATACTGCATACCGGGACGAATACACACACCAAAAATCACTAGTTTACATGTTACTGCTGCAGTAAGGCAGGGTTGCCAAATGGGACATAATACAGTGTTTTACTTTTCTTAAAAATATTATATTTTTGGTCAAAAGAGCAGATATGCTGAATAAACAGAGGTGCACATAAGCAGTGCGCAGGTACGCATGCGCGGTCAAAAAAGGAAAAAGCGCACCAGATGGGATGTCATAAAGCTCCCTTGCGTACCTAAGATTGTACCTGGTTGTCTGTCAAAACAACAGCTAGCAGGGCTCAAGAGTGCGACCAGTTTGYTCGCAAATGCAACCTGATTTCTTAAAAAAATAAAAATAAAAAAGAATCTAGCGGCACCGGTGTGAATGGATCGTTGTTCGATGCGCCAGAGCGGGACCCTGATATAAGGATTAAACGGACACTGCCTTCAACAAATCAGATGAAGTCCAGAGCCGTTTTGTCCAATCAGAGCTGAGCAGGGCGGGACTTTCAGTGAGAGCAAGTTTGGTTGAAGCAGTGGGCCGGCTCGAGTCGACTCGAGCTGCTGCAGCGATGCGATCAGTCCTGACTTCTCCTCTCTTCCTGCACTTTGCTCCTGAACTACCAGAGACTTTGGTCTGTAAAACCTAACTTTATATTAAATATATGTTCAGAATGTTGTTATTGAACAGATCTGTTCAACTCTGTGTGAGTGACTAAACTCCTCCTGAGAGACTGCTGTATGAGCGCGTCGCTGCATGCACAGGCTGAGTCTTTCTGTGAGATTCACTGAGTTTTTCTAATTAAGCCACATTAACTAACAGAACATTTGTTTGCCCCAAATTAAAGCAAAGATGATTCTGTTTAACATCACCCCCGTCAAAAAAATAATTATATAG
>NW_013953019.1:187068-199918 GCF_001266775.1 Austrofundulus limnaeus | reverse complement strand
TATATACACTAATGGTAGGAGAAACACTGTCTCGTGTATAATGCTACCACTAATTTCACAGACTTCATAATTCTTCAGTTTTGCGGTGTGTCCTCTCTGGTGGGGAAACAGATTATTTTTGGGACACACACTTGTAGGTGTGTTTCGAGAAGGGAGTCTTTGCAGTCCCTATGTGGGGGGGGGGGGGGGGGGGGGGGTGTTCCTGCATGTGGGTGGAATTTGTGAAAGACATGATTTGACTTATTTGGGTGGGATTTGGTTGGATTAATACTGGGCAGCTGTGGGGGACATGTAACAATTTGGCTCAACCAAAATGGCCAGAAAGCATAATAGTTTTACTGTTAACACACAAACTCCCAAGAACATCCCACTTAGCGACTGCAGAGACCCTTACCAGCCTGTTTCTGTCACTGAAAACTGTCCGGTCTGCAACAGGAGCCTGTCGTTAGCAACATAAACTGAGCTGTGCTGCTGATGTCCATGTTTTCTTCACATTTTTGCGTTTATTTAGAAAAATACCCAAGTTTTTTTTCTCCTTTGACAACTTTTCCGACAACACGAGCAATTCTTATAAATACACTGATAATACACTGACAAACGTCTGATACAACACTGTGAAAAAACAAAAACAACTACTGCTGTTTTTATGCTTAGCTTTATGTGACATTTGGAGACCGAGAGAAATTATGATGATTTATGCCCCACAACACAATATTTCAGTTCTACTTGGGAAAATATTAAACTTATTGTGGCAGTACATTGTGTATAATATGACTCTCTGAAACTTTATGGCAGATTTGGGGTTAAATTTTTGCATTATACTTGCATAAATACAGTAGTTTTGTTTAAAACTTTAAATACTTATTGCTGCAATTCCTAAAACCTCCCAGATCTCATATTATTAACAGAGCTACTGTTTGTTTTTTTTAACTTTTGATTTGATGACTTTCAACACAAAACTCAATCTGGGTCAGAATGATATGTTGTCTGACATTTTGATGACATTTGATAGTCGGAGCGTGCATTCTCTCAGTTTCCCTCTCTGAACATTGTGAGGTTTGTACCGAATCACCACGCAGGCCTGGACTCCGGGGGGGATTCTCTGTTTTCTTGTTTCCTTCTGACTAAAGAGCATCACTGCTCCACCTGGATGTGAGGAGGAGCAGAGAAGGCAGAAATCAAAGCAATAAACCTCGTCTTCTTTTCTTTTTCTACATTTCTACAGCCTGCAAGCATGAATCACTCATGGAACTGCATGTGCCTGAGTGAAATGAAACCAATCTTTACTAATTTAATGAAATCCGAGTGTCTTGTCCTTACAAGTCTTATCCTAATTAGAAATGAAAAAAGCTGTGAGTGGCAGAGTGGGGAATTATTAAAGAGAACAGTTGGGTGCTAATGGAAAACCCTCTTCCTGCTTCTTCCAAGTGTGAAAGTCTAAGAACTTCAGTAGCAGACTCGAACACGACCTCCTAATTTATCCACAAAGTGCTGTCGTTTATTTTCCATATTTAGCAGAAAGACGAAATTTCCATGGTTTGGAACGACAGTTGCTCGTGTTTTTGAAGCACAAACACGTGCTCAAAAAAAAAAAAAGGCTTGGTGGTTTAAATAAAACACGGCCTTGGAGTGAATTCAGATGTCTCTGCCTCGTCGACACCACTCAGTCAGTCTTTTATTTAAGTAAAACACAGAAACAACACTTGTCAGCCTGATGCGCTTCTAAAAAAAAAGGAAAACACAAAATCGTAGAAGCAGTTTGCGGTGCCCGAGTCCCTCTTAAGGATTAATGTCTGAGAGGTGGAGGACCCATGTTGTGGCTCTGATGAGGCAATTTGTATAGTTCTGCAAGAAAACAATGGTAGTTCATTTTACTGCGATGCGTCTCCAGGGAAACATCAGCATGGCTCCTGCTCCGTACAGCGTTGAGCAAAGACTGATAATAAATCAAAAGATGCTCGGGTGCTGGGGAAGGGGGGTGGTGGTGGTGGTGGTGGTAGGGTTACTACTCACTCTTTAATGGCCCATGTGTTGTTTGTACCTCGAGTTAGAAGATTTAAAGGCAAAATCTCAAATTCAGATGTGAACACAAAGCCGGGGACATCAAATGCTGTTACCTCCTGTTGGTGTGCTCCGAACTAAACAGCCAAACAAACAATGAAACTAACATTATCAGAAGGAATCGTATCACCCCAACCCCATCAAACACTGACACACACAAACTCACGTGATTACATGATTCAGTTCAGGCATACGTGTCAATGTGAAGGGATTTACGTTATCAATTAATGAATTAATCTTAAATTGATGATCTTATCGATCCAATTAGCGGCTGTTTTCCTAAAAGCCAGAGTTTTCTCTTGAATCAAGAGGGTCTTTTCATAACATGAAGGGCTAAATGTTTTGTATGCAGAATTAAAAAAATAAGCACATTTTTATTTTTTAATAATTTATTGAACCAGCTTTATTAAATACAGACTGAAAAAAAGATTGTGGATTTCTCACACATTATTAAACTTGAACGTATTTATGAAATGTAACAAAACAGGAATCTATTAGGTTGCTGAATGGGGACAAAAAAAGATGAGAAGAATAAAATATATAAAAACACACAATCCATCCTGAGAAGAAATGTAAAACTGTAATTTAAACACGGTAACTTTTTAAGTTAAAGAGTAATTCAAAAACAAACTATAAACATAGTAGTACTGGCAACTGAAGACTATCGGCTATCTATTTGTTTGCTTCCTGGTGGTTCTATCTGGCCGGGCTACCTAACCCAAATATTGTTTGCAGCGACTGTAATGTTTTCTTGTTTTTTTTACACAAGTTTAGCTCAACAACAAGAAGCTAACGTTAGCTGCAATTAGCCTTATGTTTTCTGTCGTCCTGCTCTCTTGTCTTAAGCATCATAGAGCTGGATGGTCCAGTACAGCCTTCGATACTTTTCTTTCGAGTTAGGTTTAGTCCATTATCATTGTTGTGTTGCAAATAAAATAAGATTCAATCGTATTTAATATTCTGCTCCCGCCCACATCAAGGCGACTTTCTGCTCTATGCAAACAGAGCCGGGGAAGAGTAACCCCTAATTTACATTACTTGCGTTCCGTCTCCGCTCCGCTCCGGTCCAACCTCCGCAGCAAATACACACCCATTATAATCAATGAGAGTGTTTACACTGGCTGCAGACGGTGATCCATCAAAATGAGAACAGATCCTATTTTTGCCGGATGACGGAGCAGCGCCGGAGTCAATTTTTAAAGATTACGTCGCACCAACAGGAAAAGACACGAGCACAACATCCGTATCTTCAAAATAAGACACTATTCGGCGGAATAATTTGTCGGAATAATGTCGAAATTGCAGCTATATTAATAAATATACGGATATATTTCTACACAAATGCTGTCAGAATGTATGGTTCTGTTTGGGAAGCAGATGGAAACATGTAGCATGAAGCATATGTGTGGACACACGATACAGAAGTTTCAGAAAGCCGACAGCGAGACAGTTTCAACACAGATACAAAAAGCTTTTATATCGTTGTTTTCAGCTGTGTTTGGAGTTTGTCTTTCACAGAATTAATTATTTTTTGCTGTGACTTCCACATTTATCACTGAATTTATAGCGCGATCTCCTCTGTCGTACCGGAGCGGAGCGGAGGTGGTGTAAACTGGACTTGAAACGCACAGCTGCGACCTGCGCAGCGGAGCGCAGCGCAGCGGAGATGCATGCAGTATAAATCTGGGGTAAGGCCAGGCTGGCAGCAGAGGCGCACTCTTCTGTGTGGCGGCCAATTATACTGAAATAAGGTCTAATCAGACGTTATCAAGTAATCGAATGAAACAAATATGTTAATCTAATTAACCATTATTCAACAATTAATCGTTAGTCAATCAATTGTTTGCATGCCTAGTCAATGCCATTCATAAACAAAATGTTGCAATCAGTCTGGAACACCAGCTGCCATCTTTCAGCCCCATAGTTTGGTTTCTAGCCATAGTTTGGTGTTTCAAAGTGTTTCCACGCTAAAGGTCTTGTTTTATAATTTTTTGTTTTGTTTTGTTTTGTTTTTTGGATGGAATGATTTCTTTTATTTTATTTTATTTTGCTACATGGGTTTCTGACAGAACTGAAGGGATGGTACACCATTTTTTTAATCTTCTGCACAAAATTTTCCTTGGCTGAGCCCCACTTAAAGATAGTCTGAGACGTTCAGTTCTACAGGAGAGACTCAGAGTAGAACTGCTGCTCCTCCACTTCCAGAGGAACCAGCTGAGGTGGTTCACTTGGTAAGGAGGACTCTTGGATGGTGTGAACCCAACTCCGCTACTAGGGGAAGACTCCCGGGAAGAATCAGTGCACCCTGGAGACACTTTAGCCGCTTCTCTATTGATAAGCACTACTCCAGTCGCTTCGCTTTGGTTTGTTTCTGTCCAGGTGTAGTTCTAGAATTCTCGGAGAACGTCAACGTTGTGTTTTTTAATTATCATGTGTCAGAAAATTAGACAAACCCAGCAGCAATGGATGGATGGATGGATCAGGTTAATGCAGCATTTTGTGACATCAGTTCTGATGTTTCTGAGTATGACCCTGGACTCCAGTACTTGACAAAGTTTTCCCTTCCTAAAGTAATTCTTTGCCCTTCTGCTTATATAAGTGAAAGTTCTCCGTGTGGTTCTGTCTGAGAAATCAGAGCTTAAGCTTGATCCGTTTCTTTTTCTTCTCTAAAATTCCTTCAGATTCCTGGAGCTATTTAATTATATTATGCAGTGTGGAGGGAGAAATATGCTAATCCCTTTCAATCTCTTTTTTGAAACATTGTTTTTTCCCCCCAGCTTCATTTTTGGGGCTGTCGTATCGAGCTGCTGCCCCCACGACCTGACTCTGAAACAAACAGAGGATGTATGGATGGATCTAACATTACTAGATGCGCATACTATGAAATAAAAACCATTTATTTCCTCTAAAGTTTCAGCTTTAAGTGTGCAGAGTGGGACAACTTAGAGTGGGTTATTTCTATGGAAACAAGAGAAAACATGAATGTTTCAGAGTTTGGTATTTTTCATTTGACGGTGAGACGTGTAAAGAGTTTTGTTCCCAGTCCATCTGTAGCACAGAATCACATAAAGATGAGAAAACTGTCTTCAGGAGACCAACTCGGCAGGATAAAAATAGTTTTTGTGTAGGCTCAGCAGGAGGAAAACAGATAAACTGTTGTGCTTCGATTCATTGATGTCTTGCTTTGCTCTGAATGCAACAGAATGGGGGATAAAGTGAAAACAGAAAGCTCACAGAGAGACCTGGAGCCATTACGCAGTTTGCAACTGTGAGCAGCTGTCTTTAGAGATTGTACTTTACTACAAACGCCAGAGGAAATACAGACTCTGAGCGTAAATGGATTGATGTAAAGGAATAAAACAGAAAAGAAAACCTGTTTTCTTTTAAGATATGACTTTGGCTCTGAGTCATGTTTATTTTGTTGTTTTTTTTTTTTTTTGATGCTGTAATGGGAAGTTCTTTAACTCTAGGGTTTTATGTATGAAGTCATAATAAAAATGATCTTTATCGGGTTATAAATTATTCAGATCTAACCTGAAGTGAATAAAAACACAATAGATTCCATTGAGTCATTGTGCCATAAACAAATGCAACAGCTGGTAGGACCTCCTTCAGCAGCAGAATCAGTGATTTTCTATCACGTTAGTGGAATGATTTTGGCCCACTCTTCTTTCCATCGTTAGTTTCTGCTCATCTCTCTGAAGGTCCCACCACAGGGTTTCAGTCAGGTTCTGGACTCTATCTGGGCCATTGCAGCTCCTTGATTCTTTTCTTTTTGATAAATTCTGTTGTAGATCAGACACCGTGTTGGGGATCATTGTCCTGTAGGACCCAGTTTGATTCAAATTTCATCTGTCAGACAGATGGACCCACATTCCACTCTAGAATCCCTTGTACTACAGAAAGTTCATGGTCCACTCAGGGACTACAAGGAGCCCAAACCATCAGCCCTCTACCACCATATGACAACTGGGAGGAGCTTGTGTTGATGAGCTGTTTGATTTTGGCCAAACATTGTTCTGTGTATTATGGAAAACACACCTCTACTTTGCTCCAGACATTGGTCCAGAAGTCTTGTGGTTCCTTCAGATGAAACACATCTTAGTCGTGCTGCCAAGTTGGTTTTAGAGAAAGGAATCTTTCTCCAGCAGCCCTTCCAAACAGGCCATGATCTTTGACCTTTGAGGGCAAAGTTTCAGGTCTCCAATAAATGATGCCTGTCTTGTCTATATTCATGTAAGCAGGTGGAAAAAACTGGACTTGATGCATAAAACATTGAGGACAGACTCGGCTACTAGTAGGGTTGGGCAAAATCGTATCGTGTGCAATTAATCATCAGAGAAGCTTTAATTGATTATTTTTTGGCACTTGATGATTAATATGATTAATGCCACCAGCTAGCCTGACTGGAGATTTCCCCGGTCAGTCCCCTCAATGCTCCTCTCCGCTTCAAATATAATGAACATTAAAAAAAAGTTCTGTAATTTATTTATCATAACTCCCGTTTTACTTGGTCTGTCAACACAAGTTAAAAATAGATGTATATCCTGAAGTCTGTATTTTGGACACAATTTGGAACAGATTTTTAAAGAGAGCAAATCTTTCCCACTAGAGTGATTTAAATCGGTCATATGACTAAGATATTAGGGCATCAAGGGACTCCAGTGGATTAATCATCATATTAATTGTTATTGATTAAACAGTACAATTAATCGTGATTACTTTTTTGCCAATATTGCCCAACCTTAGCTACTAGACATTATTGGCCAAACTGTCATTTTATCAGATATTGAGTATACATTTAGTGTTGTAGTTTTTGACAGTTATTCAAGTCGTAGCCTGAGTGGTAAGATGTGGTACATAATGTTATTTTCAAAGTTTGACCAAAATGACTAACTCCATCAAATCCCAATGAAAAATGAACAGCGATACATGTTCATTTAGGGAGTGTCGGGGTTTAAAGGACAGCTTTAATTTCAAAAAAGTTTCCCTAAGTGGCTAAAAACAGTGTATTGTACTGAAGCATATTGGGTTGTACTGAAGTGAATTGTATTACATTAAATTTAGGAGTATTGGATCATTGTATCAAATTGTATTGAAGTGTGTTGTGTATTTATTTATTTGAAGCGTGTTGTATTTTATGGTTTTGTTTTGTACTGTTTTGTCATAAATCTTATTGAATTGGTTTGTATTATATTAAAATGCTTTGGTTCACACAAGTTAAATCATTTGAACAATAAAAAAACGTTAACTACTTAAAAATAAATAGTTATTCTGTTTCAGTGTTGCAATGAGTCCTTTTAAGGTTACTGCTATTTTATCATGACTTACAAAACATCATCAATATTAAATAAAATTGTTTTTGTGTCACAACAAAGCAAAATGGAGAAACGTGCCAAATATGAATGTTACCAAGTTTCTCACTTGAAATAAGTGCAAGTGTTCCATGAAACTGTCAATCATTTATTTGCACTTGTATTTGAAATCTGCTCATTTCTTTTCCAGGAGGACTTGGAGCTTTCATCTGATCTGGATCTCCACCAACATTTAATGGATTCTGGTTCAGTCTCTGCTCCATCCCTATCTTCAGTTTCAGTAAGTTAAACCCAGTATTTTTAAACAAAATGGTTCCTTCCTTCCTGTTTTGACTGAAGACTGAATGTGTTTTAATCTCATCAGTTTTGTATCGAATAAGCTTCAGGTTTATTCAGTTTGTGACCTTTAAACGTGGCCATGTTTGAATTTAAATTAAACTTGTCTGCTGGTGTTCTAAAAGCTGATACACAATGATCTGTTTGTTTGAAATGACTCATTAATTTCTAATATTTCTGCAACACCACATCATGTATTCATGAGAGAAGAAGTTCTGCTTATAAGTTCCTCAGATGAAGAGTTCTGTATACAAACTTCAGCCTCAAGAATGATGAGTCTGCATCTTTTTTTGACCCTAAACAGATAGTTCAGCCATAATGTAGTGGGTTTCTGTGCAAAACATAAAAAATTTATTATCTGATCTGTTTTTTTGGAAACAATGGTTAGGGCCCTGTGTCACACTATGATGTTTTAGACAACTTATGTGACATCAGCAAATTTTGTTAAACATGCTGGCACACACTGAGGAAGAGAGAAAAATGTCAGCAGCAGTCACAGAGTGACGCACAGCATCAGCTTATGAAAAAATCTACATGTTGATGGTAGTTAGGCATCATTTTAGAATAACTAACCATCATGTGGATATAAGAGGACTTACAGTACGTTGTCATACAGAGATCCCAGTGCAGAATTTTGAACATGCTCAAACTTTTCACCATATGTGGAACAGTTGTTGATCTGTTTTTACGCACGTTTCAGGTCATGTTATACAAACTGTATGTTCATGAACATTGCTCATCCTTGGACATTTGTCAGAAACAAGCTGGGTAATCATTAAGAAAACACGTGACTTCTGTCAGAATGTGTGGGCGTGTCCTTCAGTGATTGATTGACYGCTGTCAACATGTCATGGATGAAGTCTGAGAGCGGCACTCATAAAAATAATACATTTCTCAGACTGAGTTTATAAATATAAAAAAGAATGAGCAGAGAGCAAAACGAAGCTGGCAGATATTTTTAAACCATCTGTCAGAAAAGAAGAGCCACAGAAATATTCTCACGCTCCACCTGAGAGGACGAGGTGGGTGCAGGAGACAAATATGATGATGTTTAAAACAGACCGGAGCCGCTGCTACAACAACATTGATCAACAGCTGAGTGTGATCTGGCACAAATGGGATGGTTTTTGTGCCACGATCTGATCAGCTGCCGTAAAGCGCAGCCGCCGCAGAGAAGCCCCCCAGATCACTGTGTGCAGCTCAGGGTGCGGCTCCGCTCAGCTGCGCATTTCACTGCAACTCACGGATGTTGCTTTGTTTTGAGAATRAAACAATATTAACAGCAAAACATATTTTGATCAGGATCAAAGTAAAGACGTGACTTTGTTTCGTAATTTTTTGCACCACAACCTGATGTTCTATTAAAGTATCAAGTTTAATAAATATTTGATAATTTAAATGCAATATAGGATTACAAGATTTTAAATAAGTTTCTGGTGATTTAGCTACATTAAACAACTCACCACCCACAGCAGGAATATCTGCTATGATTATCTTTAGAGCCATCACGATAATCTGGACTTCCTTAAGGTTGTCAGAAGGGCAAAAATCGGCATGATTTGCTTGTAGTGTGACGCCGGCCCTAATCTGAATGAAGCCAAGACTAAAGTAAATTTCTGCCATCACAGTTCTTAATACGAATGCTGTTATTTCAACCTCTACCCCACTGAGTTTCCATTTCAAAGATATTTTGGCAGAAGTAGTAGTTTTCCAGGACAATGATTGGGGACTACTGGTCCAAAACATTTGCACCGAGCCATCATGGTACAAATACATACGTGCACTGTTACAACCCCTGTAGATACCTGTGTAATGTGAAACTGTTGGCAAAGTAAAACTTTATAAATTAGTGTTCAAATGGACCTCTGTGAAAATGTAAAGATTATAGTTTATCAGTCCTGTTTATTGTAAATTTTAATTATTCAAGAATAAATTTACTCAGGGAAGATATTTGTTCATTTTGATTTTTGCATTTCTTCACAAGGAATGTTTATTTGCATTGCACATTTTCAGCAACAAGACAATTTAAGGAGCTTTATGTGATGAAAAAAAAATGCATTCACTCATATTAATTTGTGTTCCTTGGCTAAAGTTGTTGTTTGTCATGATATTTGTTAGGTTCCCTGGCAATAGTTGTTGCATTTCCTTGTGATAGATTTTGAATTCCCACACAGTTGTTTTGCATTCCTTGGTGATGGTTGTTGCTTTACCTGGTTGTTGCGTTACCTCGTGATAGGTGTTCTCGCAATAGGTTTTGATCTCTCTTGCATTGGTTTTGCATTCCCTTGCATTAGTTTTGCATTTGATTGGATAGTGTTTCCTTGCAACAAGTTTTTGCATTTCCTAATAATTGCTGTTGCATTTTGATGCAATAGTTTTGAATTCCCTCATGATAGTTTTTGCACTGTATATAAATAATTTTTTTACTTTTCAGGATGGCTAATTTTTCCATTGAAGAAACTAATACACTTATTCATTTAATACAGTAAAAAACAGACTTTACTCAGTTTTTGAACTATAAAAGTGATCGTTGGTGGAGCTAATGTTCAACAGAAGGACTAATTATCTCATTTTGATCTGTGACACAACTTTTAAATTATTGGTTTTATTATGACATCACTTTGTTCAGGATGRCACTGCAATAAGCAGATGTGATGCTTCTATAATCAAAGACAGTAAAAATCAAAAAGTTATCAGATTCCTTTGATAACTGAGAATATTATGTATGTAGAAATTAGGTTTGTTTGAGATTTTGATGTCATATTTTAATCACGATTTCACAGTTTGATGGTAATAAAACATGAGTTTAAAAAGGCATCAAACAATCTAATTGATTTAAAAACATAAATGCAGCCAGGCCTACTGTGCAACATAAATGTTTCACAAGTCATAAAACTGTTTATAAATATTGCAAATATACTGTATAAAGTACATTTTTGACTGCTCGGATACAAGCAGTAAAACATGCTGACAGCCACTTTGTTTAAAATCCATCTGATATATCAAGACAGTGATTTTTTTTTCCAGTTTCAACTATTGATATTTTGAAGAGCAAGGCTAAACTTGGGGATGAATAAGTGATGAGACTGAATTCTAAATCAGTTTCAGCTAAACCCCCAGAGAGCCACCAAGCTGGTTTAGGACAGTGATTTAAAAACAAACAGATGTACACAAAGACAGAAAGTCTAAAGACAAATATAAATGTATGATTTAGTTTTTAATATCAACATGTTAATCATACAGATAGTTATTTTTCTCTGCTGTGATTCTTTCTGCAATGTTGGAAATGCGACAAGCTGATTTTAGGWTTTCATTAGCTGTGTTAGTTATTAATTAACTAACTGCTAACATTGAAAAAAAACTGTAAAATGAGTGTCACTCCTCTGGTAGTAGAGCAAAGTCAATTTGCCCAGGTTAAGGATCCAGATCTTTGCACTGAGTCAGGACTCYTGTCTGAGGTCACAATTAATCAGAATCCACCATGTTCTCTAGCWCAGTGGTTCCRAAACTTTTCAGCATTTGACCCACAAACTACCCGCAGCAGAGACCTGTGCCCCCAGCTGTTGTTGMTTYATAAACATTGTTTTCATGTCAAATAAACAAGGACATAGTAACAATATTCATTATGCTATTTTTCTCTATTGTAAGGACACTAGCCTTACTCTTTTGTAAGAARAAAGGCAAAAATTGTTGTTAGTTCTCATATTTTAGTGAAATCAATTCAGAAAATCTTTTCAAGACCCCACCTTTATGTTTCAGGACCCCACTTTGGGTCCCGACGCCAACTTTGGCAGACTGTTGCTAAGCCTGAGAGTTAGCAAACTTGCTGTAAAGGCTGGGTTTTAGTTGGGCTTTGGGTACCCGTGCAGGGCACGCCAACACCCTCGCCAGCCATGTGTTTATACTTGACGCTATGTTGTTGGAGATTTCTCCAACAGGACAAGGGGCAGTACATGTTAAAACTTGTGAAATTGTTGTAAACGAGAGAAAAAGCTTGACAGACAAACAAACTATGTGAATGGTGCACTGCACACACAGCCTTTGCAGAATTTCAAAGATTTGTAGGTGGATGATCACACGCTGGGACATCACGTGGTTGTCGACTATAATCCTAGCTTAAGAACAGAGGAATTCCCAGTTAGAAATGCTGCAGACTCAATAAGTCAAACTCTGAAATGAGTTAAAGGCTTACAGGAAACGCAGCTGACACAAATGAACTGGGTCTTTGATTTGGCTGAAAGACTCACTGGAAACACTGCAGACCCAGATGAGGTTGCTGACATAAACCTCTTTTTTGTTGTGGCTGCTACTAAGMCCAGGTAATTCTAACATGTGCACCTTTCTGAATGGGGCCATTGACAAACATGTTGTGTACTTTATCTGCACCCAGTGGTTCTGGATGAATTCATGTACCTTTTCCCCCCACCTCTTCAACTTTAGGTTGGACACATACAACATAGTTTAGAAAGTTAWATTCTTACCAGTGGACTTCAGAATAAACAGTGTTGGTTCTGAAGATGAGTCCAGGCATCCCTGTTGTTGTTCGGCTCCTCTAACCACCTGAAGAAARGAGGCCCATAATTGAGCAGAGAGGAGAGTGGGGCTGCAAGCTGCCTGTCGATGTGTTGCAGCAGTTTGCTTCTACGCAGAAATTTTTGCTCCCTCTCAGAGTCATTTAGTTATTATTTCCATTAGAACTGTTTCTCCACAGCAGGAGGACATGGAGTAGCATTAAAAAAAAATCAACATTGTTCCCCTTTAGTCTGAAATCCAAACACGAAAGCGGGACAAAATGAGAAGTTTGAAACGTTGAGCCTGACAATGCTGAACTGGAAGAGCGGAGGGAATGAAGACTTCAGAGAGGAGCAGTGAGGAGTGCATACTGAGAGGAAGATGTGAAGAAACAGTGCTCGTCCTCCTCACTCGCAGCATGCATCCATGAATACAGATGGCAGTGTGAAATCAGTGCAGCTGAGGAGAAGTCTGCTGCTAATCAATTCCCTCAGCCAGAGTCCAAACCCTCAGACAAACACTCATCCTGCAGGGTGTTTTATTCTGTTTATCCATCCATCCATCCAACTATCCATCCATCCATCCAACTATCCATCCATCCATCCAACTATCCATCCATCCATCCA
>NW_013953019.1:184546-187058 GCF_001266775.1 Austrofundulus limnaeus | reverse complement strand
TGATAAGCCTGAGTGGTCTGTTGACTGACCTTTGTTTTTGTTCAAATAATTGTTATGGGCAGGTTACAATATAAAAATTTTGTCATGTCTTGTGATTATCTGACAGGAGTTTTACTTTTAAACTGTAAGTGTATTCAATTTAGTTATGTTAGTTAGGATAGTTTAGTTATGATGTAAATACAATAAAAATTTAACCAAGATTTGAATAATTATCATTTTGATCCATACATTGGTAGTCTGACTGGGCCTCGTGACACTTTATGTTCAACAAATTGGGCCCCGTTAAAAAKCCCTGGCCTAAAGTATTCAGATCTTTTGTGGTGAAACAGAGTCTTTATGTGTCTGGTTTGTCTTTTTTTTTTTTTTGTCGATCCTTCTACTCCTTGTGTCTCTTTTTCTTTAAATATTTCAACTACATTGAGTTCTCAGTAAGTTTATGCAAAGTCCATATTTTCACAGTAAATGTAGTTTTCTCTCTCCTAACCCATGTCTGTTTTTTTCTCTCTCTCTTCTCAGATTTTGTATGAAAAGACGGTGCTGGAATAGCTTCAAATGAGGAGCCAGCTGTGTCAGGTACGGCGCGCTACACCGACCTCACCTTTCCTGTCCGCTTGTCAAATTGCTGCTCTGTCGGGGGTGTCGCCTATTTCTGGTTTTAAAACACCCTCCATAATAGGCGGACTCAGCGGTGAGACGTATCACTGAGCTTTTAGAAGGAAGAACGCCGGCAGAAACTGAGAGCAGCAACGAAAACCTTAAATAAAATGTTCTTTGTTGCTTCTGTGGTTTTACCCCTGCATTCAGAAACTCTCTGGACACGGGATGTGATCGGAGGAAACTAGAGAATTCAAATAATAAGAAGCAGTAATGTGCTGCTACTTAAAGACCCTTGATTAACTGATCAGCAAGAAACAAAAATGTTAATTTAAAACTTCTTTTAATGAATGAAAGCAGTGATCACCACATTCCACAAGACAACACGCTGAGAGGAAACCACAGACAGAAAACCAGAAGTTTGTATAAGATGTTTTAATCAGAGGTGATTGGTCAGTGCTTGGACTTCCTGTTGGAGATGACTCTCACCAACCACCACACCAAACTYGAACTCAATATGTCTAAAAATGGCCGACTTATGGCTGTTTTATCTGCTTGTTAAAGATTGATTAGTTGTGGCGGCCATCTTTGATTAATTAGCTGTAAATGTACACAGCGACTGTTTAATGAGATATTTTGCTAACAGGAGGACACGACCTGTTAATGTTCAAACTGTCTTTTAAATTCAGAGTTTCTGACATTTCAGTCAGCATTGGAATCTGTAATTCACATTAGTGCTGAAATGATTGATGATTTCATTTCCATATCGACTGGCAAAGTGGGAACAGAGCGCAGTCATCAAATACTAAAACTCTTTCTGCTGTGAGGTCAGTCAAGTTCAGGATTTTCTGTACCTTTTGTTAACAACGCTTCTGTCAGAGTATCAGGAAGATGTTTGTTAGACCTCACAGTTTCTGACAGCTGTTCCTGCATCAGGACTGACCCTGATGTCAGTCTGGACTGTCAGATCAGTGCCTGGTCTGGATAAAGTTTGGTGCTTCTCAGGTGTCGCATTGTTTTGTGTGTGGTTTGAGCTGTTTGTTTTGTTCCTGTTCAACCATGGATTTCTTCTGTGATCCAAAGAAACACATTCCCAGTTTTAAACTGGACACAGGAACAAATGTTTGCTTTAATAACTGATCTGTCTCTGCAGTGTTAGAAGGGATTCATGCGCTCCAGTTTGTTTGACAAAGTGGAAGCACAGATGGGTCCCTTAAGTCAGAGGTCCACAACCCTGCTCCTCGTGTCCTGCAGGTTTTAGATGTTTCCCTGCTTCAACACAGTTCTGTTCACAGTAATCTTTGAGCATTGCATTCCAGGTGTAAAATCTCTCTCTTCTTTTTCTTTAAGACCAATAGGCTGGAGCGTAAATCAAGGTTCAGGTGGCTTGTACTTAGGGACTGCACAGGACACTACACTGCCTGGCCGAAAAACAGTCTCCACCTGGATTTAACTAAGGTCTATGATGTGGGGTTACTGCAGTTGGTCAGGTCTAGGTTCAGCAACAGCTTGTGCTCAAAGAATGAGGTCAAATGACTGAATATACAGAATGACCAGGTTATTCCATCAATGGATGGATTATTCCCTGATGGCACCGCCATATTCCAAAATGACAATGCCAGGATTCATCTGGCTGCAACTGCCATCAGGGTTTGATGCCACGTTTAAAATTTCAGAGTCATAAAGTTCACTGATGATTATTATTATTACTATTTCACCACCAAGAGAAACATTTCAAAGGGATTTCCAACTACTGTCATATGTTGGCCTTAATATGTCCTTAATTCTCTGTTCTTCTAAAAGTTGTTTGTGATGCATGAAAAATCCTATTTAAAAAAACCTGTTTATTACATTTTCCACTGAAGCACGTTCACACACACACACACACACACACACACACACACACACACACACACAC
>NW_013953019.1:176649-184536 GCF_001266775.1 Austrofundulus limnaeus | reverse complement strand
ATATATGCACACGAACACACTTGGATCTTTTCTTGATACTGTAAATAAGCGACCAGACCTCTGACATGGCTCTACTTCAGTTATTCCTGGCTACCCAGCGTCAATATCACTATCATGATCAAACAGATGCCGCTCAACCAACCATCTCCCCTCCCAAAACAGAAGCACAAAGCTAAAAAGTGGGAAATCAATACTGGACGTTAATATTGGCCCAGTTTTACATATCAGACCGATACCGATATTCTAAAAAATGACCAATATCGGCTGATACCGATATTAAAGCCAATATATCGTGCATCCCTAATTTAAACATTAATACGTATAAACATAAAAAAATGAAATTATATAATACTTGTTAAAATGCAAGTAGTCTTTTAAACAAGCAGCTAATGTACAAATAATTCAAAATAGAAGCCTCTCCCCAGCATGAGAGGCTGTTAACCTGCCCTGCTGCGAGTCCAAAATAAACTAAAGAATAATAAACTTTGGTCAAAGGGACATTCAAGTGCTTAAAAAATCCATCCTGTTTGAAATGTGACAGTTAAAAACACCATCAAATAACAGGTTAAGACGAGACAGGATGAAATATTAGTATAATTCATTGAGTTAATTTGAAGCACCTAACGTATTTGCTAACATTAGCATATCTGATAGCTCCACTTCCAACAAACAGTTTTCTGATGGTAAATAAAACTTATAGACAGTTGTCTTCTTCAGCACAAAATGATCAGTCACTGAAAATAAGATTAATAAGGCATCAACCTGATGAACAAACTAACTTTATGAAACTTACCGTCTGCAGAGGACGGCAACATGTTAACATCTCATGATGTGTTTTGTTTTTACTGCTACTGTGCTGCCATGGAATAACCAAGTCTGCATTTTACTGTCTTTAATTGATTTTTGGTGAAAAGTAGCCAACTTTGGAAAGTTTAAGTCTTGTTTTTTTTCCTCTTTGATGCAATCATCTTTCTATTCCACCATTATTGTCGCTCTTTGATTTGCCCGCGGCTTCTTCTGTGGTTCGCTGGCAGGCACCTCTTCTTCTTTTCTAAACAAAACAAACAGACAATAAGAAGTGATTCTGCCCTCTGCAGTTCATTACAGTTACAAATGAACATTTACGTGGGTAATTAATATGATGAGTCAACATTATAATTCCACATCGATTTATTTTTATAATTGACATCGTTGAGTATGTTGACTAATTGTTACAGCCCTACATATGGTCATGCTAACAAACTGATCAAATATTTAAGTTTTGTTAGTAATTTAGATGAAAAAATGTTTTCACAAGTTGGCTTAAGTTCTCTAAAATGTTATAGTAGAACCAAACTGTGGAAATTCACTTCCAGTTTTTAACAGCTTACCTACAGAAGTATTAAAATAATTCATACAAGAAGAACTTATAAGCGTTAGCTGATAACATGTCGTTAACAGGATTAATCTTCCTGCGTGGCACCGTGTCAAAGATAATTAAGAGTCATTTCAACGCTTTCTGTGAGCTCTGTTCATTTTCTGTCTGGCTGCACACAGAGCAGCAGGTCTGAGCTGTCAGTCATGAGTGGGAGGAAGAAGATGAGGGTCACGCTTCCAGTTTTATTCAGCTCTTCTCTGAGACGTCAGCTCCTCCACTGGTGTAAAAATGTTCTAACAGAAACCGACCCGAGTGCACAGGTTCAGTAACGGCTCACTAATTGGTGAGATACTTTGTCACACTGAGTGCATAACAATGTTACACACACACACACACACACACACACACAMACACACACACACACACACACACACGCTCAAACCTTTCAGACGAGGCAGAGCTCCATGAGAAGACAAGCCGCTCCAAGCTCGACCCGTTTCTTCCTGCTGAGTTTGGTTTAGTCAGTTTCAGRTAAACGGGTCACACAGGGACTAAAYGCTGAGGCTGCTGCTTCAGATCATAAAGCACCTGCAATGGGGGAGGAGTCACTGGGGACCATTAGGTTTTAGAGAATAAATTTTTATTAGCTCAGGTCACTCTCAGCTGTGTTGGGTCTCCATCTGCTTCAGGAACCACTCAACTGTTTCCTTTTTCCTCCCACTGTGATCGTTTTGTCTCAGATCGTCCACCTTTTCTTTATCTTTTTTTCTTTTTTWAAWTTTTTTAGTTCTGCTTGTTTTCTGTCTGAGTCAAAGTCAAAACTCCTGCTGTGGCRTTATTTGGAACCAGGGCACCAGCTTCTGTCCTGAAAACCTCTTCATTTTGTTGTTTCTGTGTCACTCATTTTGTTGACAGACTTTCTGTCAGTGAATCAAACCAGAAGCTATTATTGGTCTGTTTTTCTTAAGCTTAGCYGTAAAAGTTTAGATCCAAAGCAGCGTCTAATTCCCACATGGAGAACGTCACAAATCTTMTTTTCTTCCTGCAGCTCCGAGTCTTTGATAGCAGCAGCGACGTGTGCTGCTTTGTCACCTCTGTGTGATGTGCCACACGGCTCTGCCTCTTAAATATTCTCTTTGATGTCACCGGTATGTCAACCGGAGTCCAAACCGCCACGCAGCCGTGTGTTCAAAGCTCAGCCGAACATCCTGCGCAGCGGCTCGGCTGCTAATGAGGCGAGAACGCCCCCAACACCTTCCAAAACACAGATGTGGCCTGGATTTAGTCACCTGGTTTGACTGTTGCTGAGTGCAAGTGTCTTTAGACACTGAAGGCTCTGAAAGCCTTTAATTAAACCACTGTGATTATCAGTTTGGTTGGTTCCACAGAAACCTTGCTTGTATCAGGTTGGACCTCTTTTACTTTTAGATCCTGCCTTAGGTATTCATAGCCAAGATCCATCAGGTGTTGGAAATGTTTTCCTCTTAAGTAATGCAGATTTGTCACCCACACGTTCCAAAGGTCCTCGTCCATACGTCTCCAAGGGCCAGGACAAGAAATCCTAAAGGTGCAAAGGTCCTCCACTGCACATCCATAAGGTACTCCACCACATGTCCCAAAAGTCCTCCTCATCATCACATCCTAAAGGTCTTCAGCYGCATGTCCCAAAGGTGCAATGGTCCTTGGCTGTGCATCGCAGAGGTCCTCGACTGCACGTCTCAATGGTCCTTGACAGCAAGTCCCTAAGTTCATCAACCACACTCCCCTAAGTTCCCAAAGTTCCTCAACCATGTGTACCAGAGTTCCTCGGCCAAACTTCGCGACGGTCCTCAATCACACATCACAAAAGTTTTCTACAGCAGGTCCCTAAGGTCCTGAGCTGCATGTCCAAAAGGTCCTAGGATGTGTGTGCTGGGGCTACTCGACCACACATCCCAGAGATTCTCTTCTAGACTGAGATCTGGTGAATAAGACTTATGAAAGCAGGCAGTGTTGTTCCAGTCTCCTACTGTCCAATGTTGAGTACATAGGATCAGTTCTTGGCTGACAGGAAGTGTTAACTTGTGTGGGTTTTATGTGGACCATCTGCTTCAGGGTTGGACATGTTTCAGAGACAGTTCTGCAAGTTTTAATGAGCTCCTGTTGTCTTTCTGTCATCTCCAACCAGTCCACCCTCTGATGTCTCAATGTTTGTTTGTTTGTTTGTTTGTTTTTTACTTTTCTGGACCTTTAAGATGTTTGAGCAGAAGAATCCCAATGATACGTTCAGAGTCACTTCAGTCCTCTTTCTTCTTCGTTCTGGCTCCTGGTTTCTGGTYGTCTTCACCACGTGTTGATGCCTAAAGGCTGTGAGGTGCTGTGATTGTCTGCTTAGATATTTGTTCTAACAAGAGAATGAACAACTGGACCTCATAACACGTTGGTTCTCTCAGAGAAAGATCCATATTACAAGACGGTCCAAACCTCGAGAAACCATGTGAATGAATATCCTTCCTTTGTTTAATCGGGAAGTAAAATATCCACAACAACATGAAGTTTTAACTCAGATTAGAAATTGTGCAACCCCCCCCCCACCCCCACAAAGAACATTTCTAATTCAGATTCTAATACAAGCTGATTTAGAATCTTGATACAGTAGATCCAAGGTTCTGTTTTGAACCATGTCAGGAGTAAAATTTATATTTCTCATTTGGWGGATGAATTTGTCTAAAATTCTCTATTTGTTTACCAATTTAAAGAAAATACTGTGGTGAGAACAGGCTTGTAACAAAACCCATGACCGTGCTCTGGTCCCTGTCGAAACCTATTGGTTCTAGCAGAAACTTGATCCTTTGGTTACAGAGGCAGACGTTCCATTTTGGTGTCAATAAAGCTTTGCAAAACTGGCCAGTGTTGGATTTCCAAAGTCTGGATCTCCAGATCAAATATGGTTCCTGGTCTGAGTTTGGGGCCATGGATCCTGTGTTGAATTAGAGACAGACCAGAGCTATAGTATGACACCAGTTTGTCTTCAGTTCAGAGGCCTGACTTGAACCCAGCCTGATCTCCTGCAGTCCATCAGAGCGTTTCCTTCGTGAGCCTGCTGGGTTTTCTCATTAGACTCACCCGTGGAAAATCTCAGAAATAATTGGTCATTAGTGAAAGGAGGAAAGGCTTGTGATGACAGCGCTGTTTGTCCATTTCCTGACATCCACGTGTCCACGTCTGTGCTTGTATGTTTGTCTAAAGGAAGTGATGTGCTCGGTCATTAACACGCAGCAGGTTGTTGCTGCTCTCCTGCAGCGGTGCCCACAAACCTGGGCTCATTACGGCGTCTCGGTTCAGATCCGGGCCCGATTCACTCGTCTTTGCGTGACTCCGGCTTATCCTGAAATGCAGCAGAAGAAGAATCACCGTAAACAAATCTCATTAGCAAAGAAAAAAAACTTCTTAAAATCAGCGAAGGTCAGTCTGAGAGAAGTAAACAAATAAATTGGAACGTTATTAAAATGTTCAAGTTTGAACATTATTTATTTAGAGATTAGAGAGTCTTCAGTTGTAAAAAATAGAAATATGTTTTAGGTGCGTTCAGTTAAAAATGTCAGAGAATCAATATTTACACAAATGTTACAATTTGTGTAAAAGAAAATTTTTACTTATTTAATGAGTTATTCATCTTTTTTTTCTGCCTTGCAGGTTGTATTTCTTGAAAAAAAAATCTGGCTTAATAATTAAATCAGAGAATCACCTCCTGCTCCTGCACCACCCGAAGTATTTTTTATTTTAATTGTGGGTAAAGTTAATCAGACAGGCTGGATTGGATTTCTAATTTAATTTTAGCAAGAACTCTGCAATAACACTGCAGATTAACCAAATTAAATGTTGGGGGGGGACCTCCTGTGAAGTAATTATAAATATAAAGGTAAAAAAAAGGCAAGTCTCTAACTCACAGACAGATGATTTCATGACTGCAGCTTTATATTAACTCAGAAAGCACAGTAATTCACATACAGTCGCCACAGATTAGTTTMAAATGTCCTACCTTCTTGGCAAAAAAGTCTTGTTTTTTATTACTCTGTCTTTGTTGTACTGTTCAGTCTCCTCTGTCTGCTCCAAATACATTTTGAAACAGAAAATCTCTTCTGTTGGACACAGGTTTTGTTGAACTTTATACCTGCATTTKATCAACTCATGTTAGGTGTATTGTTTGTATAAATGCTCTAAAACCAGCAGAAAATGTCCTAAGGGCATCATTTTTTAATCCCCAATGAGACTCTTATTTATTTAAGTTAATAGTACCAAATATTGCCAACGGGGAGTATATATTATATAAGAAAATAATATGATAAATCCACTGACAAACACTGTTGGTCTGTACCACTCCATAACTGTAAAAAGTTAAAAAAAAAAACTTTTTAAGTCCCATTTTAAAAATTGCCAAAATATTTGTAATTCATGAAAATAATGAGCGTAAAAAGATATCCATTTCTCATCTCTCTCTCTCTCTCTCTCTCTGTGTGTGTGTGTGTGTGTGTGTGTGTGTGTGTGTGTGTTCCCAGACACGTTTGGAATCCTGCTGGGTCTCCTGCTCAGACCTGAGGAAGCCATCATGCTGGTGAGTGTATTTGTAACCAAATCACATTTAGAAGGTTCTGGTTTCAGCTGTTTTATATTATTACATTATGATATAATAACATGAGAAGTAAGACATTGTGTGGCATATCTCTAAACCAAGAAATGTATTGTGTAGGGATGGGAATCTTTCAGTATATCACGATTGATTTGATTCGATTCGATTTGATTCAGTTCGATTCTATTCTGATTTTTAGGGCCACGATTCAATTCAAAAGTGATTTTTCATTAAAAATTGACAATGTGAGCCCATTTGTCGTGTTCCCAAAGTGTTTCATCTTCATTTTGTAAAGCTTGCACACAGTGAAGCTTATGTCAAAATCAGACTCATTCAGTAAAAAAACAAAACGAAGACGAGGCCAGAGGCTGCTTGGTGATGTCAGGAAGTCCCATGCAGTTACAAATGGAGGCTGACAGCCATTGGATTTGATTTTTATTTTATTTTTTAACTCTAAAAATAGATTTTGGGATATTTGAAATTGATTCTGAATCTTTGTAAATGAGAATTACGATTCTGAAGTGAATCGATTTTTTTTGTACACCTCTAGTATTTTTGTAACCCGTCTAAAACCATTATATAATTAGGTTTGTGGTGTAAGTTTTTATCTGTTCTCTTGGGACAACTGAGTCTGYTGAACTATGAGATGAAACAATTAGAAACTGTTCCTTTCTTTGTTTTGGAAAATATCTCTTTTTTTCTGTTTTGACTCATTTAATAGACTTTGTATGAAACACATTTGAACTCAAACAAGTATTTTAACTTTTCAGACAGAACCCTCTGTGTTTTGACAAATGGAGCGTGGAATCTATAGACAGATCTGTCTATGGAGGGTAAATAGACAGACAGATGGATAAATGGACAAACATATGGATGGGCAAACAGTTGGTTGATGGATGGATGGATGGATGGGTGTTTGTCTACAGTTGATGGAGTTGTAAAGTGTTAATCAGTCTAAAATGGGTGTAACTCTGAGTTAACATCTGAACTGGTGGGAGTCATCCATCGTTTCTTGTATAAAACTCTGCTGTATAAAAGTCACAGCAGGTGATATTTATTCCTGTAAGAAATGCTAACCTCTTAATTCTTCATAACACAGACTGTGACCTTTAGAAGCCTCTGAATGTGTTTTTACACAGTTGTGATGTCTTTGTAAATATTTTGTTGTTATTTTGTTCACTGTCTGAGGTTGAAAACTGTTTTTAGACTTCACCATTTGAAGCTGGTTGAGAGGATTTCTGATGTTTTTGTTCATTTCCAGTCTGTGTTCAGCAGTCTGACTGACTGGAGGGCTCTAACCTGTTTCTCTCTGCTCTACATCGCTGCTGTTGTTAGAACAATAAAGCTGAGCTGACGGCTCTCGTTACCCAGGAAGTGGAGCCAGAAGTCAACCCTGACCTCGGGCTGTGTCAGCTGTGATTTCCAGCTGAGCGTCCGACTCTGGTGTTGATGGTGAGCTGGACTCTGGGCCAGAACCTGTCGTCAGAGAGAATTTACAGATGCAGAAGGTGTTACTGGTTGGAGCCGGTTCCAGAGGTTCTGTGGTTAGTTTAGACCAGGGGTGTCAAACTCATTTTCACTGAGGACCGCGTGAGCATCATGGTGGCCCTCAAAGAGTCAGAAACAGTGTTTTAACATGTTTTCTTATAAACACAGAAAAATACTATGTGTAAAACTAAATGAGAAACAGACATTACAGAAATACTATTAAAAGTAAAAGTAAGCTTGTTTTACCACAGAGTTGTGGTGAGTAGCTGCTATTTTGATTTCTGAACTCTTCCACTTTCCAACAGGCAATTCCCACTGGAGCGGGCATTGCAAGTGACATTTACAACATGTAAGTGGGAAATTCCCACTTCAAAGTAAACTAGGCCCCAGCAAAAGTAGCCAGCAAAAGCCTGGATAAATGGAGATTTTACAC
>NW_013953019.1:172629-175649 GCF_001266775.1 Austrofundulus limnaeus | reverse complement strand
TTCCAGCTGAGCGTCTGACTCTGGTGTTGATGGTGAGCTGGACTCTGGGCCAGAACCTGTCGTCAGAGAGAATTTACAGATGTATTAGGTTTGTATAAAAACAGAGGTGACATTAAGGAAACAATATTTGTTTTTACATGACAGAAGGTGACTTTATTACGGCAGCCATGTTCTGGACATAGCCCTCACCCATTACTTCCTGTTTGTTTCCAGATATTTCTTTCTCCCTTTCATTTGTGAAATAAAAGTGTGTCCTGAAGCTTTTGACTCAGTCTGTACATCGTCTGCTGTGT
Organism: Austrofundulus limnaeus; assembly: GCF_001266775.1. Lineage (NCBI taxonomy): Eukaryota > Metazoa > Chordata > Actinopteri > Cyprinodontiformes > Rivulidae > Austrofundulus > Austrofundulus limnaeus. The sequence continues at coordinate 175,356 of NW_013953019.1, read as the reverse complement.
TTGGGGTCATTGTGCTGTTGGACCCAGTTTGGTCCAAACTTCAGCTGTCAGACAGATGGACCCACATTTGACTCTAGAACCCTTTGAAGGAGCTCATGGTCCACTCATCCAGCCATCTGCCCTCCACAACTGTGCTGACAGCTGGGAGGTGTTTCTGGTTTTTACAGAACCTGCTGTTGTTTAAAGTACTTTGGTCCAGATGTTCTGTGGTTCATTCAGATGTCTCAAACCAAATTCCTCTCTGTGTTTTTCAAAAGAAGAACTTATCTCCTTGACGAAACAACCCAAACTTTTTTGAGTTTGCCTGTCATGAATTTTAACATTTAACCTGCTAACTGAGACCTAACTGGGTTTATTTTGTTGTTTTTTTGACCTCAGGTGGAAAGTTTGACAACTTTCCTGAAAGTCACTTTTCTATCAAATCATGAGTTCAGTTTACAATTCTCCCCACAATGATAGGCAGGAACAGTCCCTTCTCTGAGATTGTAACTGAAGTCTTGGTATTTTTACTTCAGCACTTGACACCTGAAACTTCCTTTATGAACTGAAAGTCACATTGTACTGTCAGTGTTAGGTACAATCCACTTGTTGAGTTAAAGTCACATGTTGGAACCACAAAAACGTTGCTGTGAAAAGGCTGCATAAACTTGTTCTGTATCTCGTTCCCTCTCTCCATCAGCAGCGTTTTAAAGATGTAATTAAATCCAACTGAACATTTGCAGCAGCACAGCTTGATGGGTCTTGCTAATTGGTTTCACATTAGGAACTTTAATCAGGACTGCAGCTTTAGGAGAGTGTTTTTTTTTTTTTTTTTGCACCGTACTGTTTGGCTGTACATGGCCTCGGTGTGTTCAGGTGTTGACTGGAGTGCAATGGAGGTTCCCCTTTTGAAGTTGAAAAATTCCGGTTTTTGAGTAAATCTGAACAAGTATGCATCTCTTCTTCAAAGAATTATTGTTTGCACAAATGTTCTTACTAATGCGAGTAAAAAAATAATCTTCATTAGCTGATGCACAGCGAGCTGAGATTTGGCTGCTTGGAACAATAGTTGGCTTTTACTCTGAACAATGACTTTKCTATGGATATGTTACTGGCTTGGGAGTGTGCCGAGGCAGTCAACCAACTGGGGAGAGATAACAGTGTTACTATTAAATGGGTACCAGGACATACTGGCATCTATGGTAATGAGAGAGCTGACCACCTTGCAAGAGTTGGCAGTCAAGCCCACTTTAAAGGACCAGAGCCTGCTATAGGCATTTCAACAACAATCTGTAGGACTGCCCTACAGGCCTGGATCAGACGTCAACACTCAGTCCATTGGAGGGAGCTGACGGATTGCAGACAGGYACGAGAACTGATAAATGGCCCAAACCCTTGGTTTGGAAGAGCACTTCTTGTCCTGACGAGGAAAACTTTAAGTACTTTTGTTGGAGTCCTAACTGGGCACAACTTGCTCAATCACCATAAAATAGTGATGGGACTCCATGAAAATGGTCTGTGTGGCCTGTGGCATTGAGTTAGAGACCTCTTTGCACTACTTGGGCCACTGCCTGGCCCTGAGTAGTCAAAGGGAAAGAATTCTTGGAGAAACTTTTATGGATCCTGAGAAGCTCAGAACACTGAGTGTTTCTACACTGGTGTCGTTCTTTCGAGGGACACGAAGGTTTGATTAAAACCTCAGTGTCTCTTTTGGGGAGAGTAATGAGCCCACTTATGAGGCCCCYGCTCACATGGATTTCACCCACCCCCATATACCAAAACCATAACCATGGATATACAGCGGGTAAAATAAGTATTGAACACATCACCATTTTCTCAGTAAATATATAACTAGAGGTGCTAATGAGCTGTGTGAAGCTGACACCCCACTCACGTCAAAAAATCCATCAAATAGTCAGAATCGTTAGTGCTCCGTTTGTGCAGGTTTGTGCCGTTAAAAGTGTCGTTTGTGCAGTTTTGGTTTCCGAGATATTAAATATTATATTTGTTGGTCATCTAGAGTTCACCATCACCCCATATCGCTCCAAAAACAAACCAAAGTGGGCTAGGTCGTTAGTGCTCCGTTTGTACAGGTTTGTGGAGTCAAAACTGTCATTTGTGCAGTTTTTGTTTTGGAGACATTAGCAGTTAAAATTTCGGCCGATGACGTCACCATTTCTGAGCTTGCTGGGGGGACGATGATGTCATCGCGTTAAAGTTAAAACTTGGAATATCTCTAAAACTGTAACAGCACAAACGCTCATTTCTACTGCACTAASCTGCACAAACGAAGCACAAAAAAAGTATACAGTTTTGGTTAATTTCGGAGGTTGCTGGGGGGATGGTGACGTCATAATGAGCTAAAGACATAATGTTTAATATCTCAAAAACTATAACAGCACAAACGCTCATTTTAACTGCACAAACCTGCACAAACGAAGCACTAACCAATCCGCTTACTTGTTTGGATTTTTTGTGTGGGTGGGGTGTCAGCTTCACACAGCTGTGCTAATGACATGAAATTTTCACCAGATGTTGGTAACAACCCAAGTGATCCATACATACAAAGGAATCAAACCATAAATGTCCAGAAATGAAGTTATTTGTAATAATGTGGAATGGCACAGGGAAAAAGTATTGAACACATGAAGAAAGGGAGGTGTAAAAAGGCATGGAAAGTTTTCAGTTGTCCCCCTCCTACAACGCTGCCATTGGCAGTATCACTCCACCCCCTGTTAACAATAGGTA
>NW_013953019.1:170131-171629 GCF_001266775.1 Austrofundulus limnaeus | reverse complement strand
GTGTTCAATACTTATTTTACCCGCTGTATTACACACTGAATGTACCTTACATCTACCTATAAATAACATTTTCACTGTGTTAGAAAGAACAAGTAAGGTAACATTTTGTCAAAGTGTTTAGACTAATTTAAAGCATAGACCAGGGGTCTGCAACCTGCAGCTCCTTAAAGCTGAGATAGTTTTTTTTTTTTTTTTACATCATAATTTTAGATCATGCTTTGTTTGTTGACCACTATAATAATCCAACTTCCTGCCTTAATTTTTCCGTTATACCCATCATATTTTTAAATACCTTTAAGACTAGATTAGATGATAATATTAACAATTAGGAAGAAAAGCATATACCATACAGTAGTTCTATATAGTTCCTACTTACTTCATGTCTAAGTCACTTTGTTCTATGAAACGCTTTAGCAGAACTAAAGGGTAAAAGATAAGTGAAACAGTCCAAGAGCGTAGAGCTAGTTCATAGGGACCCTTGGTGGTTCTGGCTGGTGGTGGGCCCACATGTTGYATTATTGTGTTGTAAGGGTTATCTTGACTCACTCCAGCCCCAGTCAGCCTAGCCTTACCCTACCCAGCCCTGGTTGTGTTTGCACTGAGCAGAGAACTGCCTCGATGTGGGCGGGAGCATAATATTAAGCACATGCAAATGTTATTTAATTTTATTTACAACACAATAATGGACTATACCAAACTCAAAGTAAAAGTACCAAAGGCTACACTATCCAGCAGTATGATGCTGAAGACAGGAGGATGAGAGTGGACAGTAAATGGTAAATGGTAGATGGCTTGAACTTGTATAGCACCTAATCAAATCCACTTGGACCCCAAGGCACTTTACATTTCAGGCATTCACCCATTCATACACACAGTCACACATTGATGGTGGCAAGCTACAGCCACAGCTGCCCTGGGGAACACTGACAGAGGCAGTCAGTTAATGGCAGCTAATGTTTGCTTTTTGTTGTTGTTTTTTTAGCTTGCTACTTTTGTTGATTAGTTGAACTTGTGTGAAAAATGTCAGTCACTGCAAATGATTCATGGTAAGTTACTCTCATCTGTGTAACGTAACCTGATCAGTGAACCAATTAATGATCAGTAGCTGACGTCAAATCATGCCAGCCAGGCCGGCCAAGATAGAACCACAGGTCTCGGGGTTCCAGAAATTGGGGGTGGAACTGGGCCATAAGGGCTAAGGCAAACACACTGAACCCRGGTTTGAACCCAGGCCCGCTCCAGGCCTGGGTTCAGTGCAAAGACGCCTATGGACGTGGCATTCTTTCACTGTTTTGGGCTTGACCAAACCTAAGCCCAGGATCCAAGTCTGTTCCACCAGGCACTCTCTGGTGAGCTCCCCGATTTCCTGATTTTGTCTCTTCATTAGCTATGTTTACATGTGCAAAATTCTTTGATTGAATTGAAATGTATTCAGACTAAATAATCGGAATGTATTGTTTACATGGTCACTATGGCTACGTTCACACTGCAGGCAAAT
>NW_013953019.1:161058-168955 GCF_001266775.1 Austrofundulus limnaeus | reverse complement strand
TTCACACAAAAAGATCAGATTTTTTCAAAAAATCGGAACTGAGCATTAAGACCTGCAGTGTGAACGTAGCCAATCTGATCATGACGAGTGGTTTACATGCACCAGACTTTTATTCAGAATAGAAGCACTGACATGCACAGAGTTGTCAACTTTCCTWAAAAAAACACAGAAGAAGTTTTACTTCTGTGATGAACATAAACAAATGTCTTCTGTGCGCCCTGAATGGACCCGCAACAGGTTTTAATAATGGTGGAGACGTTACTACACTCCCTGGTTGAGCTGTAGGTGACACACAGATTATTATTATTATTTTTTTTTTCTTTTTTGGGGGGGCAAAGCAACACATGCTGTGTGTCTTCCCTTTTTATTGAATGAGAAAACGGGAGGAAAAGTCCCTCCCTCCAAAAAAGAGCAGAAACCGATCGATGACAGTCAGCAGACATGCGCAGTCAGGTTAGTTTTCCACAATCAGAATAAGATAATCAGATTAAGTGTTTACATGCATGCTGTTCGGATTATCAGTTGGCATAAACCACCTCTCTCATTCAGATTACAAATTCAATCGGATTGAGCTGAATCAGATCAGAATATTCTGAATTGGGTGTTTACATGACACATTTTTATTCCGAATGGCCATTTGATCCCATTACTTATGTCCATGTAAACATAGCTATTGAGTTGTTTGAATCTAACACTACCCCTAAGGTCTCTTTGTCATGGGAGACCCACAAACAAACAACATAGCCCCCAGGATCACCGTTTAATTTCTGAACACAAAATGAATCCTGCTCTAAGAAGCAGCTGGGGGGTAAATAATTAAAAAATACTGAATTTTAAAGATCAATACTTACATATGTTGTGCTTTCTTTTCATCCCCCCACTCTTTATCTACGTTTCAACCCTCATCTGTGGTCATGAGGTTCATGAAGAGCCAGAACCTGGATCCAAGCATTTGAAATAATCATCCTTCATAGAATGGATCAGAGACAGGATGAGGAGCTCAGAGTGGAACTGCTGCTCATTTGGATAGAAAGGAATCAGCTGAGGAGGTTCATCTGATCAGGACACCTCCCTATGGAGGTTTTACAGGCATGTCCAACTGGGAAGAGACCTTGGGACAGACCCAGAACCCTCCTTGGAGTTCTCTAAGAGGAGCTGGAGAGGGTYTCTGAGGAAAGGGTGGTCTGGGTTTCTCTCCTGGACCTGTCGCCTTCACAACTTGATCACAGTTAAGAGGTGGAAGATGGAGAAACTAGACTGATCTGTGATAAGACGGAAACAGTGGTGGGCATGTTTCGCTGCTTAAACAATTCAAATGTTGCAAAACAGCTGCAAAACGGGAAGAAAAAGCCAAACTTGCTGTAACAAGTCTTGTTATTTTTCACCTCTTGTATCTCAGTTTCTGTGACACCTCTCCGACTGGTCRACGTGTTCCACTTCAATGCTGACGTTTTAGGAAATAGATGAATGACATCAATGATATTCAAACAGGACCTCCAACTCAAGGTCTTTGTACTGAAAGTCCCACCCAGGGTTGGGTTTGACCTTGTCTGATGAGTCTTTGATGGAAAATAAAAGTGTTAGATCTCAAAGTCAGAGTATTATCTGCAACCTTCAGGCAGGAAGTGTTTGAACCAGCCTYGTAGAAGAAACATTTGAAGTATGTCGTTCCGCTCTTTGATGGAAACCTCATTATTATGTTTACTTGTATACTTTTTAATAAATGATCATAAAGCTGCTTGTTTTCCTGCCACACTTCACTCATTAAATCATTCTCCCTTGCATTCTTCGCTGTCTAACTTCCTGTCGGTGTGTGTTTACTTGATTTCACGCTCGTATTCTCTTTGACTCGCTTCCACGGAGAACATTAAAGTTTCATCTGGCTTTAAATCTGGAATTTGCAGAGGGAGAGAGCCAACGAGTCAGAAACGTTGGAGGAATATGAGTCATCTGGTTCCTGTGAGCTCCACCATCCAGATTCTGTAATTATGTCATTTCTTTATAAATGTATTGATCTCTAAATGACAGATATTACACAGGAAGCTGCAGAGCTACTCTGTCCTGAAACTGATCCACGGTCTCATCCAGGTTAAACATCTGGAGACAACTCTGAACTTTTATTGGGCAGAACCAACCAATGGACATGGTCCTCACAAAATTTTTATTGGTTATTGTCTCCACTGTGCCTAACWGAACCAGTACTCTGTTCTGGCTCAACAAAGAGACAAAACCCCAGAGCACTCGATAGATTTAGTTCTAGTTTGAACTTTTGGTTTAATTCTCCAGTCTAGAACTTGCACCATCCAGTTATGGAGACCAGTAAAACCAATAAAAACGAGCAGAAAGACCAGAAAACCYAGTAATGATGAGAAAATATAAATCTGTTTCTCCTCTTGATGAGTTGAATCTGACCTACTCTGGGTCTGATTAGCATGACAAGCAATTATTTCTGTGTTTATTCCGTTTAATCACTAAAAATACCAGAAAGAGGTCAAATCATTTTTTCTGTTTGAAAGGCWATTTTCTAAAAACTTCTGGGCCTGATGAACTTCAGGGAAGAGTTCTTAWGTCCTGAAGATTTGACCTGTTTTTAGTTAAATCAGCTGATTATTATTGGTATTACCATATTTTCTACCCTTTGATCTAATATTGTTCCAGTTTAATAAACGCCTCATATAAAACCCCTGATCTGTCATTCACAGCAGGAATACCAAATAAACTACAGTGATGTACAAAAAGAGGTGTTTGTTGTTTCTCTGGTTATGGAAAAGTCCAACCAGTTCTGAGACAGAACCAACTTGGAACTGGAATTTACAGGAAATGGGTGAACAGGTTCTTCTTTGTTTGTTTGTTTGTTTGTTTGTTTGTTTGTTTGTTTGTTTGTTTGTTTGTTTGTTTGTTTTGTTTTGTGAGGTTCCAGTCAGGACAACTTGATCTCTACGTCACATCTTTGAGCTGACTGAAGCTGCAAACCGCAACTATGAGGGGGTTTCAAAAAATGTCTTGGCGTTCGTAGGGGTTCTCATTTTCATCACGAGTCACAGATGGTTGCAGTCTTGACGATTTTATCTGAACCTGTTCACAAGATCAGGGTAACAAAGTTGCAGGCATCTCTAATTCTTCTTAGTTTAGCTTCAGTTGAGCTGTGTTTTCACACCTGCACAGGTGCTCTACAATGCCAGAAAAGATCCAAGGCCATGGCTYTAGAATGTCAAGGTCTAAAAAACATAATAAGTGATAAATGGACTGAACTTATACAGCCCCTTATCAAGCCCTACGAGGACCCCAAAGCACTTTACATTACAGTCATTCACACACTGATTGTGGTAAGCTACATTGTAGCCACAGCTTCCCTGGGACACACTGACAGAGGCAGGGCTGCCATGCGCCACCGGACCCTCTGACCACCATTAGATCAATCAAAAATATTAAAACACTGGTCCAAAGCAGCCCATCTTCATTTCCAAACTGCATTAATGTTTGGCAGCTGTCAAGGCGGTTACAGTAAAGGCTTTATTTATTAAAACCATTTCATCTCTGCTCAGAGGCATAACAGCTGCTGGTTGTCTTCAAACACCCCTCAGTACAACTTTGGTCTTTACCCCTTTGCCAGGGTTACCAGATAGGAAATGATAAAATGGAATTTTGTTGCTTTAACATGATCATATTTTCATCCAGTGTTAGGATTAGGGTTTCTTGGCGAAAGTGTTGGTAAAATGAGGTGTGTGTTGTGATTGGAGAGGAAGCGGGGCTTGCATCTGGCCAATTTTACTGGTCCTGATGATCAGTGGGTGTTCACATGAATAAAACTGAGAGGTTTTTATAGTGYACACAAATACCAAAACTATTGTATTTTTGGGTGTTGTAAAAACTACAGGTCATATATCATATAGGCTCTACATTTATCATGTATATAAGATAATTATCAAACATCTGGCAAGACAGCATGAAGGCATCTCAGGCTCAGCTGTAAATGTTTTTTTTTTTTTTTGTCGGTTCTTTTAAAAGTCAAGTTCATGTCCTGAGAGAGAGGGACCTGCTTTGTATTAATCAGGTGATCATTTCCACCTTCACCCTGASTTTTGGACCAGATATCTTTAGAATACTGATGATCTGGTTGAACAGCATTATCATTATATTCAAATGCATTAAAACCGATTTGTTTTGGAGAGATTTCCTCTCTGACCGTCGGGCGCTCCGAGGAAAGCGGCACTCTGACACAAATGAAGTGGTTTTGATCAACGACGTGACGATCTGCGGGGAGCTCCGGCTGCTGAGCYGCTCGGCGTGTCAAAACCGGGGATTCTGCACATATTTCAGTGTCATTTTAGAGGCGAAGCRCTGAAGTGATCTCCTTCCTGAGCAGCCTGTTTAAATCATGTCCTGACTCATCCTGTTCAACATTCAGACATTAAATAAACTCTTGACCAATGATGGCGTTTAAGCAGAATTTATACGAGCTGAACGTTTTCTGCTGCATGATTGTGTTTAAAGAATGTGAGGAAATATATTCCTACAGGTCTGAGCTTCAAGGACAMGCCGCGTCAAAGCAAACCTTTGATGTAGGTTCTGTTTTATAATGAGTTGTGTGGAAACAGCCAGTTTATTCTGACACTATTAGACCGTCCTGTACAACAATTAGGAGCTAGGATAACAGGATTGTAGTTACTGGGTCGTATCAGATGCACAGATTTAGTCTCTACAGACTGAAAAGCTGAATAAAACAGTTACATCTCAGGTTGTGGCATCAAAATGTCACAAAGGCTTGTTTCTTCATGGTTAATATCTGCAGTGGTCCCGTGACATTTAATAATCCCACCTGAGCACCGGAGACTAAATGAAAACTAYGTCTGGAACAAAACAGATGCAAATGTAGAAGCTGAGAACAAAATGATCAACATCATTAAAAAGCAGAGAACCTTGAGGAGCCGTGGAAATGAGTCGCATCCTTCAGACGCTCGCTAATGAAAGGAAGACGTGCAACAGGCTGAAAAACATTCGCAACAGTAAGGACGGTTTTGGCAACTAATTTCACTAATTAATGATTGTGATTGTGGGTGTTTTTAAATGAAAATAACAATTTTAGCTCGTCTGCACATGTTGCCGATGGACACCCCTTAATAAGAGCTGATGGTCATACAGGAAGTGATTGGATTAGGAGATAATTCTGCAGTTAAATAAGTAAGTTTCACTTTGTATCAGAACTGGAAAACAAAATAATTATAAAAGGCGTCACCTACTAATTTAATGTTTATTTTGCTTTGGTTTCCATCATGATTTTAGTAGTCTGTACATCTCTTGTACACTAAAACTGGATTTTAGTAGGGGGAGGAAGAAAACCCAGTCCTGTTTAGAGCTCAGACATGATTTTGTGTTGAAACAGAAGTTTTTACACAATCAKTACAAGCTGTGGGATTTCACCACAGAATGGGGTCGATGATGATGTCAAACGCTGAATCTGAAGCTGAAAAACTCCCTTTTCTCCCTAAAACCTTCATAACTTATTGAGTTTTTAGCTTTATTTCACTCAATGTGTCTCACTGCTGTAGGACCAGATCCAAACTCTCAGTAGACTCTTTCATTACACAGTCCCTCAAAATGGCCGCACAGGCCAGTCGAACCAGCTGTTGTGAATCATCGTTGATTGTCCCTCAGTAATAAGTCTAATTGTTGTTTAATCCAGAGGCCAGGTGGTCACACAGACAATCAGTCATCCTTTTATCACATTATTGAGCTGCAAAGCTGGTTGATAGTTTCTGCTGTTTCTAGCTCCCTTCACAGCACAAAAGACAACCCATTCTCACTCCCAACTCRTYGCATATTGAAGCTTTTCCAAGGTTCCCTCTGTGCCCGGTTTTGACGCGTCAGGTACCCCCTCGCGTCAGTTATTGATGAGATGGGGCGGTATCTGTTGTCATAATTTCATAAAATGTAGAAAATGCACAAATCTAACTGTCCCAAAACCTAAAATTATCTTTATTCGCTTTAGACATCCTGCCCCTCACCCTACCTAAAATTAACCATTAATCCTGATCCCTAAAATAACCATTTTTAGAAAGTGTAGGAAGTTCACTTTAACCACGTGTCCCAAACCCTAAAATTACCTAATATTCGCCTAGACATCCTATCCCACCTACCTAAAATTAACCATGAACCCTGATCCCTAATATTAACCATGGACCCTAATATTAACCATGGACCCCAACTCAAAAGACCCCTATATTTTGCGTCCCAACGCGTCAAAATAAGACRCRGAGGGAACCTTGGAAAAGCATCAGTATGTGACAAGTTGGGAGTGAGAATGTGTTACAAGGGAGCATCAGGGGTGGGCTGGTTTCAACACCCCTCGTAGCCTTGGTCCATTCAGAAAAAAAATCTAGACTGAGGTTTTTCATAAAAGAGACCAGGTTGAAAACCGTAAGAAGTTTTAAGGTGAGATAAATGTCATAAAGAGTTTGTTTCTGTCATCACTTAGATTATTACAAACTTAGTCCCTAAAAAACTGTTGGGTTTTCTAGAATAAAAGCTGACATATTGTCGCCCTTCAGACGTTCTGTTTAGGTCTCTGTGTTGTTTTTTGTTATTAACAGAAACACAAAAACCGTTTTTTAAAACAGCCACTCTCTTGTAGCGCTCAGTGAACCCAGAGGTTTTTTTTGTCGGCATTAAGAAGATGCCAGATTTCTGTATCTTCTTCTACACATGAGTCAGAACAGCAGAAGTGTGGTTCTTGAACTTTTCTGCAGGCTCTGAAACAACAGGGAGCGAGGTGGTGGTGCTGGTGGAGGTGGGGGGTGACATGAATGTGCATCATAGCAGTGTTGACTATAAGAAGCAGATTCTTTAACTCCTGGCTGTAGACACTGTCAGTGAACTCAGTATACAGCCCATCACTTCCTCCACCCTGACAGCATGACTCAGTAAAACGAGACAATTATCACACAGCTGCCTTTCACTCCCAACAGCAGCCATGTTTTCTCATTGATTTTTAAGATTTAAGTTGACTCAAAGAACATATTGTAATACAGGTACAATACAACAACTATAAGCCTAATAGCATACATCTCATTYAGGTACTTTAGTTTACCTGATCTGTTCTGATAAGTTATAGCATTATTATACACAACAAACTGAACAAGCTCATTTTATTTTGTGTTTGATTCACGTTCACATTTCAGAGTTACACAAAACTGCATAAACCAAATCCTGACTAGTTTGTTTGTTTATCTGTCGGTCTATGTTCTTACCCTCACCAATGGTCACGGACCAGAAGAACCAGATCTCAGATTCAGAAGATCCAGATGAGTTTTCTCTGCAGTTTAGCTGGACTCTCCTTAGAGACAGGCTGAGAAGTTCAGTTCTTCAGGACAGACTCAGAGTAGAGCTGCTGCTCCACATCCAGAGGCCAGGATTTAGAAAATTGGATTTGGGTCCTGGATGGATGGATGGATGGATGGATGAATGGATGGACAAAGTCTTCACTAATCCCATGTAGACAAACACCCATCTGGAACAATCCTGACATCTTACAACAAAAAACTATGTTAAACTTCCCAGGTTGGAGATGTAAAGGAGTTGAACTCCTGGAACATATATTTGAGGATGCAGACTCTATCTCATTTAACAGATTAATAATACAATATGGCATTGACAAGAAGAAATTTTTAAAATATCAGCAAATTAAATCTATAATAAAATCTAAATTTAAGCTCAACTTCATTAGAAACACCATCAAGTGTATTAGAATTCCTTCATCTTAAATCCTCCAAATTGCTATCAGAAATCTACAAAAAACTGTCTAACAAAGATGACTCAATATCACTTCCTGTGTTAAAATGGGAGACAGACATTTCAGTTAACTTTGACAAGAACGCCTGGTCTCAAATATGCTTAAAAG
>NW_013953019.1:154066-160554 GCF_001266775.1 Austrofundulus limnaeus | reverse complement strand
ATGGATGGATGGATGGATGGATGGATGGATGGATGGATGGATGGATGGATGGATGGATGGATGGATGGATGGATGGATGGATGGATGGATGGATGGATGAATAGATGATGGATATTTTTTCTGTTCTGAGATGTTTGTTATTTACTGATGATGTATAATGAAACTGAACTGAATTAATTCATCAGAAGTTTTACTAACAGACAGACACATGCATTTACCAACAAGAATCATTAGAACTTTTAATCACCACAGAACATGATTCAGTCTGAGTTTGATACATCAGAACCAAACAAAGAAATGTTTCAATTTTGTTTAATGATTCTAATTATTCATCAGTGTATAAAAAGAACCACTTACATCAGTTCTGGTTCTAGAAGAACAGAACCTGACTCACAGTAACTAAACGATACATTAAGCAGTTCATAACGTGTTTAACACTGTGTGCCTCAACTCTTCATTATGAACATTAACACAGAAGTTAACCTTTCAGTTTCTTTCAGAACTGCTTCTGAAAAGAAGAATCCAGCTCGGTGCAGACCTTCAGCCGTCTGACAGAGTTGATGTGATGATAAAATAAAAACAAAAAAAACTGTGATATTCTGAGGTTAGACACAATATCCACATTTTGATGTATTCAAGGCCAGGGGCACATTACAATCACCATGGYAACCACACAGCTCCATCTCTCACTCCCTGACTTCCAAGTTGAAAAGTGATATGGTTCTGATTTTAGAGAAGATTTATTGGCTGTGGTGGTGAGATATACTAAGAAAAATCATCTGTCTCCTCTCGTCATGTCGAGTAAATTCAGGTCATGAAGCTTGTATCTGCTCGCCAGTATTTCCAGGAATCTGACTGGCTCGTAGTTCTGACCCTGCAAAAAAGTTTTAAATACTTCCTACTCACCTCTGACTGTGACCTGCTATTTCTATTTCTTTATGTCTTTTTTAATAAATCACCACAAACACAGTCATTTTTTTAATTCCTAAGTCCACCATATCTTCAGAAAATCCACCACAGTGTGAAAGCTACAAATCTGAAAATGTATTGAAGCGTTAGCAGCAGAAGACTCCAATTGTCACACGTGAGTTTTTATGTGGCTCCAGTATTTTATGTAGTAGATATAACAAGTTAAAAATAACCTTTACTTTTCTTTTTAAAGAGAACATTTTTCAGTAACATATACCTGAAGTGTTTAGCTGTGTTTTCTGTCTGGCAGAAGTCAAAGACAGACTGACTAAAAAAGACAAACACGTTTTTGCTGCAATATAATTAATTTATGCTGCAGCAAATAAAAAGTGTCTTTGCAGCTTAAAAATGTGTGGCTTCATCAATTGTATGTAAAATAAAATGTCTAAAAATCAGAAAACTGTAAAAATTGTGTAAAATATAGAAAAGTATTGGAAAAACCAGTTCAGACTATAATTCAGCTTCCTGTCAAACCTCGACAGGTATTTCAGCTGTGAAGTCTGCTGAATCTGATAAACCAGAGCTAAAGTAATGTAGCAGAACAATAGTTATAAGTTACCATCAAACTGAAGGTAGAAGAAAAACTTCAAGCTAATGATAACAATTATTATTATTATTATTATCATCATCATCATCATCATCATCATCATCATCAGGAGTAGTATAGTAGCAAAGCATTATGTAAAAGCTATCATCAAACACTTGAAGCTAATAATAACAATGTCAGTTGTTGCTGCTGCTGTTGTTGTTTGTAGCAGTAGTAGTAGTAGTATAAAGTATCTGGCTGACCTAATTTTGGCAGAACCTTAGCTAAATGCTAAAAGTGGCAGAATGGTAGCTAAAAGCAGACTAGCAGACCCATAGCACTTAAAGAAGCAAAGTAATCACTAGGAGCTAAAAGTGACAGAAATTTCACATTTGCTGAGCTCTAAAGTTAAAGGAATAGTCAATGGCAAAAAGTGTCAGATCAGTAGCTAAAAGTGGCAAAATGTTAGCCATAAGTAGCTTAAGAAAACAAAATCAAATGGAATCTGCTGAAACAGATTTCAAAGTTAAACAATGTTTTAAGGAGATTTTAATATATTTTGTAGAACATTTATTTTTAAATTAAAAGTTAAACWTTGCTAAAAGTAACAAAGTTGCAAAAAAAGAGTCATAGTTATGATGTCTTGAACGAGCTGAACATTTTGCAAAGTAAGGGTCGTCCAACCCACAGGGTCTTCTTTAAGGTTTTCTTGTGGAAAATGAAATCGAATGGTTTCTACTAGTTACCTGAGAGTATTCTCTCCCACCTCTGAAAGGTGAATACACGGCATCGTGTTTGTTGTCTGCTGTTGTTTTTCTCTCTGTCCCGTCATCTTGATTACTAAGATTCCTTCATCTCAAGCTTTGACTCAGCTGCTGTGAGTTCATCCATCGGTTCATCCAGTAATTAGCTGAAGCTACACCCAGTCCTGCCGCAAACCATAATCAGACGTAATTAGTTTGATGATGAGCCGATGTGTAGACTCTGAGCGTTGATTGTGGCTGTTTTTAATTAGCCGTTTAATGGAAGCTTCATCGCAGGCCTGCTTATTGACGGGAGAAATAAAACTGTTAGCTGTTGACGTCTTTATGCTTCCAGTAAAAAAAAAAGACTACTGTTATGATTTGTGTCTGTGTTAATGTTTTATTTTAGTTTCTGTCTTGTCATCGGTTTTCTTCCTCCTGTTTGCCTTTGCTCCAGCTCCGCCCACTCTCACCTGCTCCTCATGTTTCTCTCCCAGGTGTTTCCTGTTTGTGCTCGTTAGTCTCACCTTTATATTCTGTGTCTTGTCTTCACTTCCCTGTCTGATCATTTTGCTGCTCACAGCCTGTATGTTTGTTGCCTCGCCTTGCCTTGCCTCGCCTTGCCTTGCCTTGCCTTGCCTTGCCTTGCCTTGCCTTGCCTTGCCTTGCCTTGCCTTGCCTTGCTACACCTAGTGAGTTTTTGAGCTGCCCTGTCAGCAAATTTTGTTTAATAAATCTTTATTTTTTCCTTTAGAGGAAGCTGCCTGCACCCTGGGTTCATTTTTGCCAAATCATAACAACTAATGAAATTTTAAATTTAAGGTAAAAATAGCTTAAATGAAACATGAAAACAGCTGATTTATCCAGTGTAAATGTTTAATTCTCTCTCTCTCTTTCTCTCTTTCTCTCTTTCTCTCTCTCTGCTGTGAGAGGAAGACATTCAGCTGCCTGTGTCTTCATCTTTGTTAGCAAAATATCCCAATAACCAATTATCAACCTTAGCTAGCACAACTATGACAAAGCTCTGTCAGTTTCAGGAAGGACATGAGAGTCTTTAATATAATCCAATATTAAAACACATCTACTTTTGGTTCTTGTGGCTGAAAACTATATTTTCTGAAAAACACATCCTTAAAGTGAAKTTTAATCAATATGCTTCAAAACGTTACAGCTCAAAGAGACTTTGTGTGTCCAATGAGATCAACAASCAGGAGTGGGGTCACATCTGTGGTCATTATGGTCCTCGTGCACAAAATGATGGACAGAGTTAAAGAAATATATTTTTCAGTGCCGATCACACAGTCTGCATCGATTTAAAGCTGCAGAGAAGAAAAGTTTGGMGTAATAAATTTAAACTAATAATGGCAAATGACAGCGCATTATAAAATACAGAGACCAGGGTGGGTCCAAAAACAATCAGCAATTAGTCTGAACTACATCAAARGGACGGGGGCTGGGACAGAAATAGGAGAGATCACTGAGTCATGGTGGGATCCAGGATCAGTTTTAAGATCCTTTATGTTTGCAGTGACTGACAGTTGGACGTATGATGGCTAGAGTCCTCTAGGACAGGTGGACAGATGATATTGTTGAAGAGGGGGATAGATGCTAATTGGAGTYCACATAAACAGGTGGTTTATGAAAAAAACCTCTGCATAGAGAAAGATTCTTAGCCAGAGGAGTAACTGAGTTTTAGTGGGGCCCGAAGAATTCAATCCCTAAGGCCAGCGCAGCCAAAGTTAAGAATATTGATGGTCAATTTTTCATTCTGTGGGGCCTCAGCTTCCTCAGGAGTCAGATCATACGGGTGAGGAGGGAGGGAGGGGGGTGTCAACATCTTCCAACCAGGAAGGATTTAACCAACAGATCCAAGGCCATTGTAGGGGAGATCCAGTTTCTCTAATCAGTTGTTTTGGGAACAGAAAGTACAGGCAGACAACAACAATTTTCCCTCTGCCTTAATGTCTGCTAGTACTCTCAAGGTGGCGAATCCAATCAGGCAAAATGGTGTGGACACATACCACYGAGSCGATTCAACAGCTTTCTCCAAAATGAATTCCATCTGGCCAGCAAAGTCCAGGGACCACAGCCGGCCYGCGGCTCTCTGTAGAACCGCTTGCAGACYGAGCCCAGCTCGCTCAAGGCACAATGTCCGAGTGCTGATAGAATACAGCCGTCCATCCAGTTGGTCAGTCAGCCAGAAAGTGCAAAGCCACCAACRCTGTTTTGTAGAACACCAGGAGACCACCCAGCCAAACTGTAGAATCCAGTGATCGGAGTCCAAATGCATCTCCAGAACAGAGAAGAACAGAGGTCCCACCCTCAAAATGCCCCCGTGGAAGCAGAAAAATAAACTTTGTTCCAAAAATTTTATTGAGAGACCAGCTAACCAAGTCCATAAAAATAAAAGTATCCATATTTTTTGGTTTTGGATGAAAAATATAGAGAAGGCTCCAAGCAGCAAAGCAGGGAAARATAAGGCAGGGCAGGAGAGAAGGGAGAAGCGTCTTACTCCTTTGTGAGCAAAAACAAAACAAAACAAAAAAAAAGGTTGGAGTCCACATGGACAGATTATGGTTGGAGTCCATGTAGACAGATGATAGTTGGAGTCTACATGGACAGATTATGGTTGGAGTCCACGTAGACAGGTGGACAGATGAGGGCAGGTAGACAGACAAGTACTTGAGTCCACATGGACCAGTCCTGTGTTTTTAAAATTTCAGGCTACAAGAAACCCTCGGTCTGGTAGAGACCATGGGGGACATGTCTCTTTAAACTCACCTCAGCAGACCTGATGTCCTTTCAGGGACAGAAACAAAACATCAGATTTAATTAGATAAAACAGGTTTTTGTTCTGGTTCTGAAGTCTGATGTAGAGAGGGTTTAATAAAACATGATTGATTAATTTCTTCATGTTTTCTGCTTTTAGCTCAGTAAATTGATGTAAATGTTGTTGTCATGGAAACCAATTAGCTGTTTACTGTGAAGCACKATTTGTGGACAAAAAAAGTTGGAAGGAAAGTTTGAAATCAGCTGGATTAAAATGAACATGTGGCATTTAATTTGGGAGATTAGAGGCTAGTCCCATCAGGGGAGTTTGTAGTTCTGAACCAACATGAATATTCTGTGTTCATGAATTAAAAAATGGATTGAGTGGTGAACAGGGTTGAAAAGTCATCACAAAATATGTTTTTTAAACAAACTGTGAATTTCAGACTCAGTGAGGTCTCAGTGTTTGTGAGGATCATCTGAGCCGGTCTCAGATGACCAGGTCTACTTCTCATTTCTGTGTGACRTTAATTAACACCATTATTCTTTTCACTCCCTGCTGCTCTCTGACAGTAAAACCTCAGGAATCGATGTGGGACAGTAAAGTCCATCAGMTGTTGAGTCCGGTTCTGTTTGGGTGACGCTTGGAGACRAACTGCCAGGAAATCCTCAAACTGACCCCTCCTTCACAGCCAGACTCTGAACTGGTCCAGTCCGTCTCTCCTTACTCCTCATTAAAGACAGACCTTAACGTGGTGTTAAGTCATCTAATGGGTGTTTTTATTTACAGGGTCTAAAAGTTGACACCTCAGCAGTTGGCAGGAGAATCGTTGAGTCACCACATCGATCAACGATCCCATTAAAACTGTGGCAGATATATTACGGTCATTTGGTGCCATGAGATGGTAAAGATCCAACTCAKGAGGTTTAGGGGCTGCCCCTCCCCCCTTGTTAATTTCTCCATTATTAGTTTTTCCCCTCCTCCCCCTCTGATACTGGAGTGTCTCTGACAGGGATGGTCTGGGCTGGAGGCTGGACTGTTTGAGTCTTATTAAAGGGATGTTTACGGACCAGAACCACAGTGCATCCAGTCGGTCTACAMCTGTTCACCTGGTCCAGAACTCAGTCTTTCTGTAGAAAACTGAACAAACAMAAAGCTGGAGGAGACTGCTGGGATTTATTGTAGCGTTCCTTTTATTTATTTTTTTGATATAATCCTCTTTGTGTTCTGTTTGTATCTTTGTTCTGTTCGGGAAGCGGTTACCATGACAATACCATCATCTGTTCTGGTTTGAAACCAAACACATGATTGGACTTGGACAAGGAYTGTGTGGGGTGTTTTTTCAGGTTTTCTGCAGTTTAACATTCAGAATAAATGTTTTCAGTCTTTCAGTGTCTCGTCTGTGAAACAGATAGACTTTATAGTTAATTCTGCCRCTGTGATATCAGCCAGTTCTCATGAGTTTACCACAGCTTAACCA
>NW_013953019.1:126858-153667 GCF_001266775.1 Austrofundulus limnaeus | reverse complement strand
TCCTACAACGTTTTTTCCCATAAAAAGCAGCCTCCCCAAATGAAAATTACGGGTGGGGGGTTAGATTTAGGACCAAGGTTTAGGTTAGTTTTAGGGTCAAGTACCTGTGAAGTTAATTTTAGGGTAAATGGTCAGGGTTAGGATATAAAGTCTAAAAAAATGAATGGAAGTCAATGTACGGTCCCCATGGGTTTCAAGAACAAACGTGTGTGTGTGTGTGTGCGTGCGTGCGTGTGTGCGTGCATGTTTTTGACCTTTTTAGTTCCATATCTGGTGTAAACACCTACCTTGTCAAGACTAATCTCCAAGCAGCTTGATGTTCCTGTGACTACACTTGCACATATTCAGAAATTTAGGTTCCGTGGGACTGTAGCCAACCTCCCTGGACTGATGACAACTCAAAGAGACAGATAATATGAATGGTAACAAAAGAGCCCAGAAAAACTTCTAAAGAGATTAAAGGTGAACTTCAAGCTCGAGGAACATCAGTGTCAGATCACACCATCCATCTTTGTTCGAGCCAAACTGGACTTWATGGGAGATGACCAAGGAGGACACCAAATCATAAAAAAGATTTGCCAAATTACATGTTGACAAGCCTCAAAGCTTCAGGGTCAATGTCCTCTGGACAGATGAAATGAAATCTGAACTTTTTGATAAGACACATCAGCTCTATGTTCACAGACAGAAAAATGAAACATTAAGAACAGAACACTGTCCCTAATGTGAAACATGGAGRAGGCTCTGTTATGTTCTGGGACTGCTTTGCTGCATCTGGCACATGGTGTTTTGRATCAGTGCAGGGTACAATGAAATCTCAAGACTATCAAGGGTTTCTAGAGAGATACAGCATGTGCTGCCCAATGTCAGAAAGCTTGGTCTCAGTCGCAGGTCATGGGTCTTCAACAGGACAATGAACCAAAACAGCTAAAAACACCAAGAATTGCTAAGAGGAAAACACTTGACTATTCTGAATTGGGCTTATATGAGACCTGACCCAAATCCTGTTGAGCATCTTTGGAAGGATCTGAAACATGTTGTCTGGAAAAGGCACACTTCAAACCTGAGACAACTGAAGCAGTTTGTTCATGAGGAGTGGACCAGAATACCTGCTGAGAAGTGCAGAAGTCTCATTGACAGTTACAGGAATTATTTCATCGCAGTGATTGACTCAAAAGGTTGTGCAAAAAATATTAAGTTAAGGGTACCATCATTTCATTCATCCATCCTTAAAATGTAAAATATTTGAGAGAGAGAACAACAGGAATTATTACATCAGACTTTTACTTTGGTACTCTTACTGTACTTTGTGGGTTATACTGTAGGAGGACTTTACTACTTTGTAGAAATTAGTAGTTTATTTAGTAAGAAAACTGGTTACATAGTTTCTCAAACATATTTTGTTCTTTTGGTAAGAACATTGTTATATATAGATTTTATAACTACTTTTTCTGCTCCCCAAATAAATAAGTAAAGTCAGAACCTAGAATCACCTGGTAAAGAACCCAGAATGCAGTTTCGTGGGGTAGTGGTCCTTCAGGACCAGGACTGGACACCATTAGTTTAAGTAGATGTTGTTTTGCCACGTTTGAGAGATGCCCCAGCTTGGCRGTCAGCTGATGTGTGTTTAGTAACAACAGTGGATTGGATCTGAACTMACAGAGACTGAAACTAACATTATTGTGTAGAACAAGCAGGATGTCTGTTACATGTTGGGGRTGACAGTTTAAATATCTCAGGATTTTGAAGAATGGAGCWGGAGATCTACAGATCCACGGGATCATCTTTGGTGTGGCTTCACCAGTATTCTGGACCTGGCCTGTTGTGGTTCAGAGGAGCTGAGTTGTAAGGAGAAGCTCTCAGTTTACTGGTCAGTTTGTGTTCCTGCCCTCACCTGTGGTCAGGAACTCTGGTAGCGACTGAAAGAACCAGATCTCAGATTCAGGATGTCTAAATGTTTTCTCTGCGGGGTAGCTGGACTCTCCCTGAGATGATCTGAGAAGTCCTCGGGTCAAAGAGTATCAGGGACTGCAGGAGGGATAAATCTAAGATCTTGTACAGCAGTGGTGTCCAAAGTTAGTTCTCATGAGCTGAAGTGCTGCAGGTTTTAGTTTTAGATGTTGTCCTGGTTGAACACAACTGAACCTAAGGCGTGCTTAATCAGTAGGCCTCTGCAGACTTTGACATGCCGAGAAGGTAAATCCTGTATTTGAATGAGGTGTGTTAGAGCAGGGACAAATCGAGAACATACAGGCGACTGACCCTCGAACATTCCTGTTGTGCAGTGTGTAGCACTCTGTGCATGTTGGAAATGACTCTCAGCCACAACTCCAACATTTAGCTTAGTGTCTGATTGTTGTATCCAGACAGGCAGAAACCTTCTCACCTGCCTTTTATCTGTCACTAGAATGATCTTTCTCTGGCACATACTGTGTATTTACGTTAATTATTTTCTAATTGTACAATTAATTTATCTAATTGTAAAGAGCAGCCCCAGTTTAAATGTTTGGAGCCTTTAACTAATTATTAACAACTAAAAAAAACAAATTGCTATTTAAAAAGTTTGTTCATGGAAAGCTTAAAGCTCATTAACTGTATGAATCTGATAAAAATAAGAATGGCTTCTCCAGTGTTCCATATGTGTTTGTTGTTTTTAACGTCTCCAGTTTGCAGCTTTTGAGTGGATTAGGCTGTAATCTGTGGTGTTAGCAGCTAACAGAAGCTGCTCACTGATCTCACTTTGTTTTAACTTGTTAGATAATAAAACCAACGTCTCTTTAATAATTAGTTCCCTCTGGGATTTCTGTGGATTTGGGGCTGTTTATACACACACAAAGCACCTTATCAGGATTAATGTTTCATCGTTGGCTGGAAATGTCTATAAGCAGCCTTGCTGCACATCTCCGAGCCCCGGAACCTGTTAATGCCCAGAACCAGTTCACATGTCGACCAGAGGTCCTGGAGCTGATTAATCCTTGGTTTTATGACACAGTTTGTAGAGATGAGTGGACAGAGTTCACAGATCAATGCAAGTATCAGCTCCTCACACACTGGTGTCTGTGTGTGTGTCGACATGCTTTTGACATGGGCACCATTTTTCAGAAAAACACAAATTTTGRGGACCCAATGCTCCTCATAGGGACCAAAGCCTGGGCCCCATGGGTATGGATGCTGATTTTGGGTGGGGGGTAAAGGGTCTGGGCTAGACTATAAAAAAGACTGGAAAATAATGGAAGTCAATGCCAAGTCCCCATGGGGATAGAAAAACAAACTTGTGTGTTTATGTGTGTACATTTATTTGCTACATTGTGGGAACCATTTTCCAGAAAAAGGCAGCCTCGTGGGGACCAATGCCCGGTCCCCACAGGTCTGGATGCCAAGTTTGGGTGGGGCGGGGGGGGTAGGTTTAAGACCAATATGTGCATTGAGTTTAGGTTAAGTTTAGAGTCAGGTATGTACCTGTGAGGTTAATTTTAGGGTAAATGGTCAGGGTTAAGATATAAAATTACCAGAAAATGAATGGAAGTCAATCCACGGTCCTCACGGGGATATAAAATCAAATGTCTCTCTCTCTCTCTCTCTGTGTGTGTGTGTGTGTGTGTGTGTGGGTGGGGGTGGGGGTAGGACCAAGGTGTGCATTGAGTTTAGATTAGTTTTTGTGTCAAGTGAGGTTAATTTTAGAGTAAATGTTCAGGGTTAGGCTATAAAATTACCAGAAAATGAATGGAAGTCAATCCACGGTCCTCACGGGGATATAAAAACCAACCTGTGTGTGTGCGTTTACGAGAAGCGAGAGGATGTAGATTATTTTTCCTGCAGAGAAATTTAAATTCAGACTGATAAAATACCATCATTATCAGGACTTTGTGTTCAAGGATCATCAAATGTCCGTAACTTGTTGGAATGTAGCCAGTGCCACCACAAGACGCCAGAGTAATGGATCTTCCTGCCACTTATGTGATGTATATTTAATTCAAAGCCATCAGTCACCATTAACATTTTTGCATCATCACCACTGACTTCTGTTTTAACTGGAGATGGAAGGTTGGTGAAACGTGAGGGGAACGTTTTTTTTAATTTAGTGATTGATTTGGATATTTCAAAGTTGGGTTCGTAGAGAAAATCATGAATGATTCAAATCTTACTTGTAAATAACTCTTTGACCGAACTCAGCTTGGAGAAATAGTTTATCTTAGACCTGATTAACAAGAAAAAGGCTACTCCAATTTGTTTGTAAAGAATAACAAAATTCTATATAAATAACCACACGAGGAAAAACTGGGAGTGAGGTCGTCCCTTAAGTGGAGTTCAAGTATCTCAAGGTTTTGTTTATGGGGGAGGGAAGAACGGAGTGTGAGATAGACAGACGGATTGGTGCAGCTTCTGCAGTGTTGCAGACTTTATGCCGGTCTGTTGTGATGAAGAGGCAGATGAGCTACAAGACACAGCGATCTCTGTACGTTCCTCCCCTCGTATGGCTGTGAACTCTGGGTAGATCGAAAGAACCAGATAGTGAGAACAGGCGGTCGAAATGAGTTTTCTCTGCAGAGCTGGACTCTTCCTTCAGGAACAAGTGGGGATGGATGGATGGATGGATGGATGGATGGATGGATGGATGGATGGATGGATGGATGGATGGATGGATGGATGGATGGATGGATGGATGGATGGANGTGTGTGTGTGTGTGTGTGTGTGTGTGTGTGTGTGTGTGTGTGTGTGTGGCTTGCCAGGAGAGGCTGTTGTTCCCACAGGACTCTACCAACCTTAAAGGAAGACAACTGGCAGCTGACACACTGAAAAATTAAATCCAGGGGAGGTGTCTTCAGGAATCTGCAGGTGAGCTCGGTTTCAGATAAAACCTGGGAGTCTTGTGGTTCTGTGTGTGTTCCCACCACAGTTGCAGCCCCAGAGACCTGGGTGTTATCTGGACAGGTGCAGTTGTCGGGCCCTGCTGTAGAACCGGGACGTGCTCAGCCTGTTCTATGTTGAACCTGTCTGCCGGCGCTCAGATGGTGTTTCCTGATAACTCCTGAGAGGGAGCAGAGTGGAGGACGACTGCTGTGCAYGTGTGTTTGCTCCAGCACTAATCCTGCACCCCCATCAGCACCGGACAGATGTTTTAATAGGTCACTGAGTGGCTGCATTGTGCTGTCAGCAGATGTTTACTGGATAACTTCCTCTGATAAGCTGACTTCGTGGGTTTCTGTGTGTTTTTCTTGTTGCAGTATTGTGTACATTGTAAAAATATAGAAGTAAGCTATTGGGGGGGTTCAGACAGAGAAATTTCCAAGATATTAATATGGAAAACAGGGATAAATGGRGTATAAAACATTCTGTGTTGGATTTTACCTGACAGAAATAGTTTGCTTCTCTAACAGAGGATTTAATTATAAACAGGAATATCTGCTACATCCAAAAATAACACCAGTAATGTGGAAGTCAGGAGTTACTTTATTAAAGCAGTTCATCTGTTTTTAGTTAGTTAGTTTTAGTTAGCTCTACTCTGAGTCTGTCCTGGAGAACTGAACTTCTCAGCTGGACACTCTAAGGGAAGACTCATTTGGACCTCCTGGATCTGAGATCTTGTTCTTTCAGTCAGTATTCAGAGTTCAGATGAGGGTAAGACATTTCAGCTGCCTCTGAACCACAACAGACCCCATTCCCTCACTGATGAACAAAACCCTGAAACACTTAAACCCCTCCACTCGAGGCAGAACCCCCCTTCCAAACCTTTATTAATTTTCCTTTTTWAAAAAAATCAACGCCCAACTTAAAAGGATCATTCATTATTCTTTAAGTAGAGAGCACATTGTACTTAGAATTAATCTAATTTTATCAGCTAAGTGCTTAAATGACCCATTTGTGCTCAGAATGGAACATCACTAATCCACATTTCTCCTCCTATCCATCATCAGCTGAAGTGGTACTTTGTTTTTTGTGGGTTTTTTTCACTTGATGTTTGGCTCATTTTTCGGCATGAAACACTTTCCATGAATCATTCTGATGCAGTTCACATCCCCGAGCCGCAGCCGTACAAGCAGGATGCATGATGGGAGAATGGTGATGGTTGTGGTGACGAGCTTCCTGACCATCGCTCTTTATTGTTATTACTTCCTGCCGTTTGAATTTGGTGCCGTTGATGGAAGTTTCCCCCCTCAGGATATTAAACTCATCCAATATTGTGAAATCCCGTTTTATTGCTTTACTGACAAATCTACCAAATATAAACTCAGAATGGAGAAACACCCGCAGAGGCCGTCTGCAGGAGTAAGACCATCTAAGAGGGTCATCAGAGACTTAAAGAGTCCAGTTCTTGTTGCAGGGTCAGAGTCGGAGTCAAAAAGCAGAAGAAGACGTGATTTAAAGGATAAAAGTTTGGTTCTGAGCGAGTCGATGCCACATGCTGCTGCCGGATCAATCGGCTCCTCGCTTTGTTTCTGTTCTAAACAAACATTTCTCTGCAGTTGCAGGTCTCTGATCCACAGTTTACCTGATAAAACTGAAAATCAACTCCTTCTCAGGCAGGATTAACTCTGACCTTTGACCCCAAAATCAATAGATTGGACCAAAGCCTGAAATTATCCAGGCAGAGAGAGAGAGAGAGACTTAAAACCTTATAGCCATCTTGAATTTTTGTTTAGCATTTAGATGTTATTAAATTTTGTTCTCAGGTACTACTGTGCAGTTTTTAGCTTTGTACGACTAATAATGGCTGAATAATTGTCAGATTTTTTAAACTTTAGCAGTTCGCTTAAACATTTGAATAGCATTCATAAGTGTTTGGGTATGTTTTCAGCTACCATCACGTCAAATTCCAATTCAATACGGCAAAAAAATGCATGAATTATGGTAATTTTTCCTTTTTACCTGTATAGCCATCTTGAATTTTTCAATCTCCTCTTTTTATCTCCTGAATTAAATCATATATTTACATATAAATGAGTATAGTAACTCCATTAGGGTAGTACTCAGTCTCATTAGATTTGGGCATCAAAGGTCAAGGTCGGTTCTGATGACTGGTAATATGAAAATGGCATTTTTTTCAAAGGCAGTCATGTCTAGGGGAGGCGGAGGCATACCAATCAACACTTTGACGTTGAGTTCCACCTTGTTTGCCTTTACTATGTATTGTAGATCAGTGTCAGCGACCACCATATCAAATTTCAAGTCAGTGTGAGTAAATATGACATAGTTTCACTTTTTTTTTTCATATGGACTTTGGCAGCCATCTTGGATTTTGGATTAGCAAGTGTTAGAATTTATTTATCCACTAACTTTCCAGATTTTACTTGATATGCAAGAAAATGACAGATTTATAACTTTTTATATTTAAGTAAAAAAACAGTGCATTTATTAATGAAATATTTTGTTAACAGACATTTTCAGCAGTATTTCTTTGATTTGTAAAATGAAAGTTCAAACGAGAGATCCTTGACAGCAGCTGTCACATAAATTTGTCACTTGGAATGCATGAAAAGTTCTGATTTGGGGCCATTTGGGGGGTTTTCAAGGTTTGCTTTGACAACCAGATGTGGTTACTCTGGTTCAGATGTAGTTTCTATGGTTCGGATGTAGTTTCTATGGTTCAGTTGTAGTTTCTATAGTTCAGGTGTGGTTTCCCTGGTTCAGATGTAGTTTCTATAGTTCAGATGTAGTTTCTATATGTTAGGTGTGGTTTCTATGGTTCAGGTGTGGTTTCTATAGTTCAGATGTAGTTTCTATAGGTCAGATGTGGTTTATAGGGTCCAGGTGTAGTTTCTATAGCTCAGATGTAGTTTCTATAGGTCAAGTGTGGTTTATATGGTCCAGGTGTAGTTTCTATAGCTCAGATGTAGTTTCTATAGGTCAAGTGTGGTTTATATGGTCCAGGTGTAGTTTATATAGCTCAGATGTAGTTTCTATAGGTCAAGTGTGGTTTATATGGTCCAGATGTAGTTTCTATAGCTCAGATGTAGTTTCTAAAGTTCAGGTGTGGTTTCTATGGTTCAGATAGAGTTTCTATGGTTCAGATGTAGTTTCTATGGTTCAGATGTAGTTTCCATAGTTCAGATGTAGTTTCTATAGTTCAGGTGTGGTTTCTGTGGTTCAGATATAGTTGCTATGGTTCACTTGTAGTTCCTATAGTTCAGGTGCGGTTTCTATGTTCGTATTCAGACCTGACAATTTGGTCTGCTTTAAACGAACCAGAGTTCTTTTCCAGCGTTGGTCCGGACCTTTTGTGCAGGTGTGAATACACTCATGTGAACTCTAGTGTGGATCAAACAACCGGACCGAGACCTGCTTTTTGAGGTGATCTCGGTCCGCTTCCAAACAAACTCTGGTGTGGTTTGCTTCAGTTTGCTTCTGGTGTGAATACAGACCGGACTCTAACCGAACCAACTGCATTAAACATGCGCCTTTTTGGACTTCACAGGCCACCGTTGCTGAACTAAATAAACTGAAATCATACCTGTTTCGTTGTCTCCTGTTAGCAGCTCTGCTGCCAGCATGAAGTGGGTCAGAACACAAAGCGCACCTCATCTCTTTTGGGTTGCGGGACGTATTTACTGACGTCGCTCCAAAATTAGAATATCATCACGAAACCACCATTAAATTAGCTGCTTCTGACATTTTAAATGCTATTGCAGTTTTATTATCAGCATAAATGTGTGCATCAGAACCGGAGCATGCAGGACTTCCTTGTTTTCTTCTGGGTCTGTGGCTCAGTCCCGCCCCTGTCCTTTTTTGTCCAGTGGGAGCAATGATCGTCAGCCTCAAGGCTTTGTTTACAACTTATAGTTCTTTTGCAAAAAAGCACAATGTGAATGCAAACTGCACCAAACGAAAAAAAATAAAGTCCACTTTTGGTCCGGACCAAACAAGTGGACCAAAAGACTTTCCTGGTCTGAATACACCCTATGGTTCAGATATAGTTTCTATGGTTCAGATGTACTTTCTATGGTTCAGGTGTGGTTTCTATGGTTCAGGTGTGGTTTCTATGGTTCAGATATAGTTTCTATGGTTCAGATGTACTTTCTATGGTTCAGGTGTGGTTTCTCTGGTTCAGATATAGTTTCTATGGTTCAGATATAGTTTCTATGGTTCAGATGTAGTTTCTATGGTTCAGATGTAGTTTCTCTTGTTCAGGTGTGGCTTTTTTATAGTCCAGATGTGGTTTGTGTGGTTTCTATGTTATAGGCGTTATTTCTATGGTCTCGTTGTAGTTTTTCTGCTTTGTAAAGAAAATGAACTTTATACATCAGAAACCAACTCTACATCCCGCTGACCGATGTGTGAAGTTTTATATTTTAAGTTCAGTATTCATGGAGCTAAAGGTTGGAAGGACATGCTGAACTGGGATTCACCTTTGCTCTTGGATTCTGCTGAGCGATGTGAATTGTGTACTTTAGGTGTGAAGTCCCTGACATGGTTCTGTTAGAAGTTAGCACACTAACAACCTTAGGCAGCTGCACCTGAAGCTGTGACAGCTACAGTAGAAGAACACAACTCAGCAAAGATTTGGCCTGAATAAGAGAAATTTTAAAAAGTGAACAGCGTCTTGATTCAGACTGTCTAGGTGTGTGGTGTCCAGTCCTGGTCCTGGAGGGCCACTAACCTGGATGTTTTAAATGTTTATATGTTTATGGCTAATAATTCTGGCTTTTACAGGCAGATCTTTTGTGTTATTTTCTCCGTACTCTCTCATATAAGCCTCTAACTGCTTTATTTTTACAGAAATGCCTCGATTCATTTTCACCAGCTGGCATCACGACATTTGACTTTGAGTGCTAGGAGTCTGCCTCGGAGGTATTAGCATAATTTATGTGTTGTCTCGAAGCATTGTCACCACTCTTCCCCCGGCGCAGCTCTGAGCATACCTGTTGTATAACTTCAAAGTCACCCAGTYGGACAGTGAAACGTATTACAGCCATAAATCAAGCTGCGCTACACAATTTCTAAGAAGGATTAGCATTCAGGACACAGGTCTGACTGATGTGGGGAGTCAA
The DNA here is from genome assembly GCF_001266775.1 of Austrofundulus limnaeus. Taxonomy (NCBI): domain Eukaryota; kingdom Metazoa; phylum Chordata; class Actinopteri; order Cyprinodontiformes; family Rivulidae; genus Austrofundulus; species Austrofundulus limnaeus. The sequence continues at coordinate 143,680 of NW_013953019.1, read as the reverse complement.
GCAACGCTCTGAAAACATGCAGAACAGTTTGTCAGGTTTCTCTCTTACAGTCCTGGGGAAAAGGTCTGTTCCACCCTGTTTCAGTTTTAGGTTTATGTTTGATGAGTTACAAAAAAATAATCTGGTCTTTACCAGACTAGTTAATTAAATCTAACCTCAAATGTAAAATCAAAAAACTCACAACATACTGTATTCCACCATCTTGCTTTATATAAAACAACGAGGCCAAAATGGAAAMGCTGTAGAACTTCCTCCAGCAGCAGAACTCATATCTGTATCAGCCTTACATGGTTGTGGAGGGATCCTGGCCCACTCCTCATCGTTAATCTCTGCTCAGCTTTCTGTTGGTTCCACCACAGGGTTTGTCGGACTGAGGTTCAGCAATTTACCGTCTTTCTGTTGTACAGGGTGAGTAAAAAGACTCGGGACACTCTTTCATAACAGAAAGGGAAAATAAAAGATCTGAATACTCTAGCAAGTAATGGGTGAGGGGGTCTATTTAGATTATGTCTGGAACATGGCAGCCTTCTTGAAAGCCGCCATATTAGATCAAAGCACATTGAACACATCAAATAACAGGCAACAGTCCTGGWTGTTTTTGCAATTTTTTGTGTTGATAACTTTTGAACCACAAGAGACATTGCACATCTTATTGCAACAATCCATTTCTGAGATAACCCTTGTTTTCAGGATGCATGACCATCTTTATATTGGAAAAGCTTGACTTTGATCCAATTTGGCAGCTTTCAAGATGAAGGCCATGTTCTGGACATGGCCTAAAAGATAGACCCCCCCACCACCACCACCACCACCACCCATTACTTGTTGAAGTATCCAATATTTTATTTTTCCTTTTGTTTCAGAAATAAAAGGATGTCCTGAGACTTTTGACTCACCCTGTATACCAAGTAAATGCCGATATGATACATATTATTTGACTTCATGTTCACCGAATACATGTGTGGTATTGTCTTTAGTCAGTTGATTATAATAAAACACAGAACAAAAATTTTAGGCAAAGAAAAATATTTTTTATTAACTAACTACGTCAGCATAAAACATTCGAAAATATAAAACTGAAATAATTTTCCACTTTTTTTCAAATACACAATGTCAACTAAACAAAAAATACCTTCCATTGCACGCCGATATTTGTGAAAAGTAGTGGTGCAACTAAAGTGCAAAAATTTGAGTAATTTGCTGGATGTATAGAAGAGGGACTGCAACAAAAGTTTCAAACTCATCACACTTGCATCAATTCAGAACTATTCTCAGGTATMGATAATATCGATGTTTAGATCGATATGCCCACCTCTACTCAGGTGAGCGTTAGTCACAGATCTTCTGTGTTTCAGATCCTGCAGGAAACCAAACTTTTCTTTGCAGAACTTTGAAGAATCATTAGTTTGTTTTGTTTTCTTCTGTGTTTGGCTCAGGACTGGTACGATCTAAACAGTTTGGGCTGAAGTTGGAACAGAAGTGTGGATGGAGCACCAGCCCCTCTGTGCCTCGGCCAAATCTGTTGGCTTCTATCGATATCCCATTTCCTCTGTCGCGACTAAGCTCCTTTGCATTCAGAGGCTTTCGGCTAAGCCCAGAGTGTCCAGCCTGTGGCCTGAAATACTGATGATACAGCTGCTGCTCCTCAACCATCCCATCCCTGTTTATTATGCGGGTTACATACTGAGACCCTTCCAGCCCCTATGTTTTAATTGTGCCTCTTATTAGAAGAGACGTRAACCGATTTGCTGGTAAATTCCTCACCCGTTAATTCTCCCTTTGAATGTTGGTGAAAGAAAACCAAAGCAAAAGTGGAGCGAAAGCTTAACAATTTTAGTTTGTCCTCCCCGTGTTTACCTGCGATAATTTAAACCCCTCCCAAGCCGAACAGCAGGAGCTCCAGATAAGGGAGAAGAGTTTTGGGCTACAGACTGTTGATTTCTGCCACACTGACAAAAGCTGTTTGTTTTTAAATTTGAACTGCAAAAGTATTTTGTTCCAAATCCCCGAGACTCTGCATCAGAGCACCCGATCCTGCAGCCTGCAGTCTGAGCTGGTCCTCTTGGGGAGGAAGCTGGTTGTTCGGTAATCATAAAACTCTCATTCCAACACAATATCATTTTCACCGGAGTTCTTTTCTGAATGTATTATTCTGGTGTTTATTTTCCCCCCTCCGTGAATAATATTTACAGGTCATGTCTCCCGCTCAGATCATCACGCAGCTCTGTACAGACCTGATGGAGGTGGTTCGTTGTTTGTTTAGTTTTTTTCTCTGTCAGTCATTAGATCTGTAATATGGAGGCAGGCGGTGGGAATGTAAGCTGTCAGCCCAGAGAGCTTCAGATGTGTCTGTCTGTATGCACCGTTACTCCTCTTCCTCCTCCTCTTCACTGCCTCTGTTTGTCTCTTTTGGCGGCTCCCTTGCTGACTCATGACCCCCCCTCAACAAAAGCAAGGTCATTCCACTAACAACGGCAATCAATTATCAGGCGACATAAACCGGGACTAAATCTCAAACAGCCTTGGAGCTTTTTACAGCTGCCACACACAGGTCAGCTGATTGCAAAGACAATACAGATGATTCATATGAAAAGATCCSAAATCCTCCCGCTGAGGATAAAATATCAAATCATTATGACCGTCTTTCTGAGCATTTTCATTTCTTTTRATGTCTTTAATGCAGTAAGTTTGTTAAAAAAGGTTTTATGCTTTGAGGAGCTTTAAATATTCATCCAGAGCACAACGCTGTGAAGGAAAGTCATCAGCAATGACCTCAGAGGAGCTGGGAAGAGTTGAGAGTATATGATCACTCTACTGCAACAAAGATTTTTCACAAGTTAAAAAGAAATTACTAACTAAAAGCTCCCAGTCAGACTCTACAGGCCTCAGTTTGCAGGTCAAAAATTAAACAGATTTTTTTATTTAGCAGATTAGCTTTTTCATTAACTGTGAAAAATTTTCAGCGGTCCATTTAGCTCCCGCAAAATTAAGTTTTGCCAACTTTAATTTGGCTAACAGCTAACAAACTAACATTAACAGGTTGTGTCCGTTCCACTGGTTTTAGCTTGAAAGAGACGAAGATTTGGACAAACTGAGTGACAGTCATCTTAGCTATACRCAACTAGCTGTTAGCTCCTTCTAATTTTTACTTATTTAGCTGTTTAGTGTTAATCATTGTGATAATTATTTTAGTGTTAGTGAAGCTATATTTTTAGTTAGCAGATTTTGAGTTAGCAAAGCATACTCAAAATGACAGTTGATGCACGTGATGAATGCAGTTTTTGTCTTTCATGTAAGCGAGATGCAAAACTGGGACTTCTCTTTGAATATAAATCAGACTACGCAGGTATGTAACAAAAAGTGTGTAGTTTGCTACTCTAACCACCTGCTGAGACCCTGTCTCGTGCATTGACTCAAGTCAGAACTAGCTCTCACAGCATTATGCGGCGAGCATTGTGTGATTGGTTAGATCTTTGTGGGTGTTTATGCAAAGTGGCTGCAGTGAGCTGATCACTGAGCAGCAGGTCAAGGCTGTGAGAAAATACAGCCAACAACTGATGCAATACTAACGATAAAGAAAGGCAAACTGAGAGGGAGTGCACATAGGCACATGTTCGGTTGTGAACATTGGCGGTCTCCTTGTGATAAATTTACAAACTATCACATCTCCTCCATTAWCAACTGAAAGTAAACATCCACACTAACAACAGTGCTGTCTGAGTGGGAGGGCTTATCAGGATTTATCCTCCAACTGTTCTCTTTTAGGTACAGAAAAAGACCATCTCAAATTACAAAAGTGAGAGCTGACTTCTCACATCTTTTTGAAGAATAGTGGAGCCTTAACCTCTTAAGAATACCCCCAATATTCCTAAAACACCGTAAAGTGGAGTTTTACAGTATGTATTTTGCAGGCACATTGTTTAAATCTAGACCAACTATGTTACTTTCAGTTGTGAAAAATCTGAATCAAAAATACATTTGACTYGGCATCATAGCCTTTCTAAACTCTTTGAAATTGGCCTCTGTCTCTTTAAGAAMCTCCTACCGTTTCCAACATTCCCACTTCAGCACATCTTCACAACAATRCTTTGGGGGAGGGGTGCTCTGTGGGGCAGGTGCTCAGCTACAGACTGAGCTCCAGGGAGGAGCTTTGGATAAATAGGTGGTGCTTTCTACCACCAAGTGTTTAGGCAACTCCACATGGCTCCACATATTCAAGGATTTCTCAAACCTGTATGGATGAGTCAAAGCAACACTGTGAGWATGTTTTTGATGAGGAAATGACATTATAACATGATATAAGGCTMAAAAAARGTTGATTTTTATAATACCCCCACCCTTCCTTTAAGAAAAGCATACTMAAATTAAATGCTATTTTTGAACCCTTTGGAGTAAATTCAAAAGCTTGATATCTGTGTAAAGACAACCTGAATATGAACACATTTCACAAAATCCACATTGGTTGTGGAGCAGGAACTTTGTGTTGTTCTCTTGCTGTTTGATAAGTTTCAGAGGAACTGTCCCCTAAAAATTGTATTAGGATTAATGTTTTAGACCAGCGGTCATCCAAATTCAGTCTAAAAACATTTTCAATAATTCAATGGGTGGATGTTACAGTCAAATAAATCAATTCTAATTTTCTGCTTTTGTACCCAGGACCAGGTACATACAGTGTATGGCACTTACCTTTCTGTAGAGTCTCAGGTACAAACACTGAACAGCTGGACAGATGTTTCCTTCATAATATTCAGTATCTGTCTCTGCCACGTGAAGGTAATCATCATGTGAAGTCTTGAAATGACTGTGAGGAGTAATGAAGCTGCAGCCAGCGTCAAAGAGCTCGGCTCGGGCTGCTAAATTGACTTCCCGTGGGGTGGTGGGGTTACTTTTAAAACACTTAACTCCAGCGTACAGTACACAACTGCATTTCCTTCCTGTTTCTCCCTGCAGCTTGTCTCCTCACTGTCATGACAACCATTTCAGACCAGCAGGAGTAAACGCTGTGAAAATAACTCATTTCTTTTCACTTGATTTCCATGTTTACACTGAAAGGTGGTGGTTTTAAACTATTGGTGTGCCTTCATTAACGTGACGCATTATGAGCTACAGATTAGTCATGAAAGGAAACCTTTTAGCATTTATTGTGTTTCTGCTGTGTACCAGTCCTCTTATTGTCTTTATTTATAATAAAATACACATACACTGTATAGACTTTCTAATTAACCTTTTAGAATTCCAGCAGAACCTGCGAGGTCTAAAGACTCCTGAGGAACCCTAAACGCTAACAAGCATTCCCAGAATGATGACCGCTTTTTGTTCCCAAACCTTAAACTGAAACCATTTGATGTTAAGAAAGGATGGCATTAAAAAAAACTAACATTATGTCAAATCTCACTTGACATACAGATATCTACGTGATCTGTTTTGGAGGATGTGGTGGTGATGAATCAGTTATGATTAGGACCTATGTTAGAGACTGAAAGATCCAGATTTCAGATCCAGAAGGTCCAAATGAGTTTTCTCTGCAGGGTAGGTGGACTGTCTCTGTAGTCTGAGACGTTCAGGAGAGACTCATAGTAGAGCTGGAACCAGGAACCAGCTGAGGGGGTTTATCTGGTAAGGAGGACCCCTGGACACCTCCCTATAATGAGATGTTCTGGACATGTCCAACTGGGAGGAGACCCTGTGGAAGACCCAGGACACTCTGGAGAGACTATGTCTCTCAGCTGATCTGGGAGCACATTAGAGTCCTCCCAGAAGAGCTGGAAGATGGATGGATGGATGGATGGATGGATGGATGGATGGATGGATGGATGGATGGATGGATGGATGGATGGATGGATGGATGGATGGATGGATGGATGGATGGATGGATGGATGGATGGAAAACTTAATTGTAGGTATTTTTGAGTTTCTGTCCAATTATCTGTTGTGGCCATTTTGAATTGGGTTAATTTGTCCACTGGTTGATGAGATATTTTGCTAACAGACAGTCAAAAACACTATTGGCCTCTTTTCATGTGCAGGTTAAAATGAAACAGTCTGATTTTTGGTGCTCATTTACCCTGAAGTTTGATCATCAGGCATGTTTCTCTTCATTATCCTTTAATCAAGTGTTTTTTTCAGATTAGTTGTTTAAAGCAGCTCAGAAACTCTCTGACATTTCATATTTGTTATTTTTAACCACAGTCTGCCGGTGACCTCACAGACTGTTGTTGAGAAAATGATGAGCTGACACTGAGGGCACAAAGTGGTTAGAAATTGCCTGAGAAAGCTTTTCGCATTTCTCCTCATTGTTTGTCACAGATTTTTGGGTTCCACGTTCAGCTTCACCATGCAGAGTGATGCRGGTTCAGAGTTCACTAAAAGACTGTGTAGAAATTCTTCTCTTCGGTTTGGAAAGTTTTCCCAGAGAGACAAAAATGCCTACACATACAAATAAATAATCATGGACTTATATAAGAATGTATCAGCATAATACATTCACTTCTGTCTCTAATTGACAGTGATGTCAATCTGTTGAAAAATATTTTCTCTAACAAATCTCTGCTCTTAAAAATAGCATCTGAAAGCCAAAACATCAACTCAATAATGAAATTAACCTGTAATCAAATCTTAACTTCTTAAAATTCACTTTGTCCCCACAGAGATCAAAGACACATCAAACTTTAGCTCAACAACTGTAACAAGAACTTGGTTACTGTCATTTTGGCATTTTTTAAATGTCAAATAACTGTATACTGGCCATCTTGAATTAGGTAAAGATTTTGCTTTGTTAAACTTTCACAGAGGAACATTTATACTTTAGACTTTAATGGTTTCATCTTCATAATCACCTGTAGCTGAGAGCACTGGCTTTATGACAAGTTTACTGATTGGAAGCAGAAATCTGAGCTGCATCTGAACACAGCGTTTCTGATTATAAACTCAACAGAGGAGATAAAATCTGCAATTATTCTCCTCCCTTCTTCACACTGCAGCTGAATCAGTAGATGGTGTGGTCTAACCATGAATTACTGCAGGTAAATGTGGGTGCTCTCTCTCACCACAGCTAGAATCAGCTCCGCATCCTGGTGGAAGTGAAATATTTTGTGCAGAGAGCTTCTGCTGAGCTCTGTGGTAATTCAAAGTAACACAGCAGCGTGAAAACAGCATAGCAGTCCTTTAATTTACTCCAAGTGGAAGAGAGGTCTCATCACTAAAGAAGGTCTTTGGTTCCTTGGTGCTGGAAAAAAAAAAAGCGCAAAGTACTTTCTGCAGGTTTGTGAAGCCAGCAGCCCCTTCTCAAGGTGAAAACACACAGGAAGAGTGGGAAGGAGGGGGGAGCAAGGTCGAGGAAATGGGATGAATATGATGTAGTGAGGYTTTTGTAAGGAGGAGAAGCAAAGATGGAGTGCCTGAAGCTAAAACGACTGCAGTGGAAGCTGTCAATAAGTTAGAGAGACGAGTTCTGAGACAAACACTTCCTCCTCCCAAAAACAAAAAAAGAGGGCACGGAGGGTGAGTAAAAGAGAGTTTCAAGTGACGCGAGGAAAGAAACGAGATGGTGTGGGAGACTTAAAAACAAGACAAAAACAAGGCAGAGGAGAGGCGGGGGAGGGGAGCAGCGAGACGTATGAAGATGGATCAAGCCTCCGCTGAAGTAGAGATGGGGAGAGAGTGATTGAGGGCACGAGGAGAGAGGAGGAGTGGGAAAGCAGCTGTGATGAGATGGCTTCTACTGGACCATGAGATTGATGACACCGCCTCAGAAAGAGAAGGAAGAGAGAGCGCAATAAGAGAAAAGTCTTGATGAAAAGAAGCGTCGCGTGATGAAAGAATGAGTCGCTCTTATCGTTACACCCCTATCTCCAAACGCAGCACCGCAGGCCTCTCCACTCATTTCACTATCTCAAATCGGATCTTTTTGAGCGTTTTATCAGCCGTCGAGCTCAATCAGAAAGAACATACAGAGCCGCTGTCACATCAGAGGAGATTACAGCATATCTGGAGCAAATAAAAGTCTGTTCAGAGAGACGCATTTAATTTACTCTGGCTTCAGACGCCGAAGCTGTTCATCCGTCACAGCCTCTGAGTCCTGTAAAAGTACAATAAATTATTTTATTTTCCTGTTCAATTTGGCTCCAAGTTAAGAAGTGATTCTGAAAGTTTCTCAGCTCAGTCGTACGTTTAGGGTCTGGAGAGGAAGTGGATATTTTTCTTTTCCCCTGAGACCATTTCACCTCCTCCTCCTCATCATCTCAGGCTCTGATTTTCCAGCCACCGCCTGGTCCAGGAGGGATAAGAAAGAGATAAACTGCATTTACAAAGAGAGAGTGGTCAGAGGAAGATGGAGCCAGAGCCGGAGCGGGCCCCTGTGTCTTCAGACTGAAGCGCTCTCATTACAGTCGGTGAAAGAATGATGGGCTGCARCTCCGGCTCTGCTCAGCCGCTGATCTTATAGGCTGTAATGAAAAAGGGAATAAAAAAGCGTTGTTAAATATGTCACGCGCCTTGCAGATATAAACGCCTCCTAAAGAATATAAAATCCAGCCTGTTCTGCGTTACATTCAGTCAACGCGCTCGTCTCGATGCTCTTTCATTATGTGCTCATGATTTGTCTGTTTTTTTTTTCTGCAGATGCCATCAAGGAAAACTGAAAGCCTCTCCACGAGCTGCAATGAAACCTCGTAAGGCCGCAAACATGATAAGGGATCTCCCCAGTGCTTCTTTTCAATCAAAGCACCGACACTAGACGGTGGGGGAGTCTATTATCTGAAATTAATGTCAACAGCGTTGCGAAGGCGGCCTCAAGCTGCGCCTCCGGATCCGACGCACCCCATGGAGGAGGGGCCTGGATGTTTCCGACGCTGGTAACGCCGGCCGATTGAACAGCAATGCCTTCGAAGGTCTCCTGCTTGTACCTGCTGACGGTGGTATGCTGGGCCAGTGCTCTGTGGTACCTGAGTGTGTCCCGCCCCTCCTCGTCGTTCATAGGCCAGATGTCCATCCCGATACGCAAGGCGCCAAAAGCAGTGAAGAACTCCACGCTCAGCAACGTCCGCACGCGCTCCCTCAACCCTCATGACTTCAGCTACCTCGTCAACGAAGCCAAGAAGTGCGAGGCTGAGCCCCCGTTCCTCGTCATCTTGATCAGCACCACCCACAAGGAGTTTGATGCCCGTCAGGCCATTAGGGAGACGTGGGGGGACGAGACCACGTTCCCGGATGTCCGCGTGGTCACTCTGTTTCTGTTGGGCCGGAGCACAGACGCCGTCCTCAACCAGATGGTTGAACAGGAGAGTCAGATCTTCCACGACATCGTGGTGGAGGATTTTATCGACTCGTACCACAACCTGACCCTTAAGACCATGATGGGCATGCGCTGGGTGGCCACGTTCTGCTCAAAGTCTCAGTATGTTCTCAAGACGGACAGTGACATCTTTGTCAACATGGAGAACCTAATCTACAGCCTCCTGAAGCCCACCACCAAACCCAGGAGGAGATATTTCACAGGCTACGTCATCAACGGCGGGCCGATCAGAGACATGCGGAGCAAGTGGTACATGCCCCGGGATCTCTACCCCGACAGCAAGTACCCACCCTTCTGCTCTGGTACCGGCTACGTCTTCTCAGCAGACGTGGCTGAGCTCATATACAAAACATCCCTTCACACCAGGCTGCTGCACCTGGAGGACGTGTACGTGGGCGTGTGCCTCCGCAAGCTAGGCATCCACCCCTTTCAGAACAGCGGTTTCAACCACTGGAAGATGGCCTACAGCCTCTGCCGCTACCGCCGAGTGGTCACTGTCCACCAGATCTCCCCAGAGGAGATGCATCGCATCTGGAACGACATGACCAGCAAAAAACACCTCAAATGTTAGCAGGACTGGAAGCAGTTTTTGCCAGTTGGAGAATTAAAAAGGAATGAACTGACTTTGTATTCTTCCTCTCCTTCACGGTTAGGAACAGTAAAGCAAGGACCAGTTCTGGACTCAGGGCTTTATAGAGTCGGGAACATCTCTTGTGAAAGACCAAAGCAAATTCCTCATTATTATCACGGTTGTTCCACCTTCAAGGTGGTTTAGTTCTAACACTGCTGACACACCGAGAAAGTAGACACAAAGTTTCAAACATGTTTCCCACGAATGTGCAGCTGCCTCAGGTGGCTGCCCGTCGTGTTTGGTACATACATTTACAAAAAGGAAAAGTTGACTCTTGTGTTGAACTCCTCATTTATAGACCAGACATGACTTGTTAACACACTCAGATTATGAATGTTGATATAAATGTTGTATTTTATGAAGGAGGTGTTGATGTTGACGAGATGGCCCAGCAGCTGTCTTTGTGAGGATCATGGTGAGTTTAGAAAGTGATGACTCGATGTTGTTCTCACTGTGAAAAAGCATCATAAGTACCCAAGAGGGTTATTTTCCAGTTAAAAAGGCAACCAGACTTTCAATTTTTGAAGACATTTGTCTGAGGAGCTTTCTCATCTTAATCTTTACCCTGTTTCACCTTTGTTTCTGTGAGCTGAACTCACAGATCAACCCCAGCTGCACCTCCCTCATGAAGGTCCTTAAAGGGATCTCCATCTATTTCTARCATTACACTTGATAAACATTTATTTCAACCATATTAAGAAGACTGTAAAAATACTGTGTTTAGTTTTTTAAAATAAAAAATACATATTGTCACACGGCCATCGCCATGTTAGTTACACTGCAAAGCTGTCTGGGTAAATTATGTATATTGACTGCTCTGTTGTTCGCTCTATCCAGCTAGAACATTAATTTGGACAATACCTGACATTTTAAATGAAACTGGTGTGCAATGACCGAGACAAGAATGTAAAAATGACTCAACCTCAAAATGAAAATGATGATGGAGGACAATAGAACTGCTTCATTTGTCCCATATCTAATATATATTCATATATGGTGTTAGCTCCAGATMTAATAAATACAGCATTAGCTCCTGAGATAATAGGCACAGTACACAACGTTAGATCTGGAGCTAATAGTAAAACTGATATTAAGGTGTAAGGATGGAGATGAAGATGTGGCTGCTGTGTAGTAAGTATTCACTCCGAACAAATCGGAGGACATTTTTCAGTCTTTGTTCTTTTCCATTACCTGAGATTAAATTACAAAAATAAATAAATATAGCATTATCTCCAGTGCTAATAAATATAGCGTTAGCTCATGGGGTTATTCCCTAACATCGCGTAACATTTCGTTTCAACACATACGTATTGTGCAAAACGCAACCACATTTACAAAATATGACTTTGACATTACAGCTTTTTAGYTGATTCTTTGTGTATTAGTGTCAATTTCAACCAATCCTCATCATCATCCCCAGAATGCATTGCACCAGTAAAAGAATGGAGACATGCTCAGGTAAAGTAATTATGAGTTTTCAAAAACTTTTAGTGGAATAGTGAAAATGTTCAAGTAGTCGGAGATCCCTTTAAGGAAGTGTCTCACTGGGTTACTTCTGTTGGAGWCATGAGGGAAAAAAACAACTTTGTGACCAAAGTTAGTCAGGAGTTTAAAAAATGCATCACCAAATAAACAAGTTTACAATGTACAGTATAATTATAGATTGTGGCTTTGTGCAACATTCCCACAAACGACTTTCATCTAAAAACTGTATTATGACCCAATCCACACATATCTTGTTTTAAACTATATATATATATATATAAAACTTTTTACTACCATTGTTAACATTACGTCAGAGCCTGGCACGAGGAAGCTCCTCAGATAAAAAAAAAAAAACACATCATCTTCAACTGACAACTACAAAAGCCCTGTTTCTTTTGTAAACTTTTGAGTCTACACCAACATATCAGGAGTAACAAAGACAGGACAGCATATTTTCTTACAACAGATCAAAACTCTTTGTACAGAAAAAAATCTAAATTGATATTAAAGGTTTAAGGATGAAGATGAAGACGTGGCTGCTGTGTATTAAGTATTCRCTCAGAACAAATCTGACATTTTTCGGTCTTTGTTCTTTTCCATTACTTGAGAAGAAATAAAATACTTCTTTTATAAGATGTGATGTTGTATGTATTTTAATGTGGTGATTCTKAACTTTTGGGCTGCTTGCCATTTTAAGGTGTCAAAAGAAAGATCTGTTCTTCAACTAATGGCCACGAGGGCTGTGGGATGTTATTGGGTGTCAATAGACTGAGTTGCAGTACACATTTTGACCACTAGTAGCAGTAGTGTTCCACTCAGACATCCATCATTGCCACCAGCAAATGTTGGTAAGTAYATACAGTAAATGTTTGTCATAATCATGTCTTATGATTTATTTGAAAAGTTTGTTGCTTTTTAAATTGTAAAGGCATTTCATTTAGTTAACATAATACACTACCGCAAATACAATACGAATGAAACCAAGTTTTAGATCAATTATCATTTTGATCATTGTTAGTAGCCGCGTTTTCATTGACCATGAAAATGCGCAAATTAGAATTTCGAAAATAAATTTGCTCAATGGAAACACGTAAATTTAGAAAAAAATAGGTTTTTCGACAAAATGTTTTTTGCACTAGGAAGGTGTTTTTTTGGCCATATCAAAATTGATGTATTTCGCAAAACTACAATGGAAACACTTTTTTCGCATCATGAGAGTCACGTGATCAAGAACCGGCTGTTTCTACTGGCGAAAAGACGACGAAGAAAACAATAGGAAGTAAAAGTAGTAGTGAAATCACCAAARTAGTAAAAGAAAGGATTAAACTCACTGACTATTTTCCCAAAAACACAGCATAAGTATAGCCATTCCCAAGTATAAGGAGCTTGTCACTCGAAAGCCTCGATCAGACGCCAATGTTTCCTCTGATGGCTGATGATGAGCGCTAGTGTCGTGGTAGCAATATGCCATGTGTTTACATCCATTGCCGCCATGTTTGTAATGAATTATCGCAAGAACAAGCATATTCATGCGTGACTTTAATAGTGTTTCTTACTTAATGGAAACACTGCAATTGCGAAACTGTGTTTTTCGACATTAACAGAATATCGACAAAGTTTTGYTCACATTTGCAATGGAARCGCAGCAAGWGTCTGAACTGGCTTAATGCCACTATAGGTTCAACAAGTTGGGGCCCAAGGTGGAAAAGGTTAAGAACCCCTGTTTTGTTGCACACAACCAGGAAGTGAATACATATGTGCTCGTCAGGCTTTTAGAGGAGGAGCTGTTGGAGTGGAAGCAACTGTGCTCATCATAGACCGGCAGAACTTTCCTACGTCTGGAAACATTCCCGCTCACTGTGCACATGCTGGTGCACATGGACGAAGGGAAAGGCTCGTCGATGTGTTGTTAAATTAGATGTAACGTCTCTGTCGTTCAGCCTTGGTGTGTTTACCAGAAGAGTGAATGAAGCAATGAATTAATTAAAATATGTCATCTTTGTTTTTTGTGGGGTTTTTTTTTTTGTAATTCTCAGAGGTTCCAGAACCATCTGTTTATTTTATGAAGAGCATCAACAACAGAAATGAGCTCATTTTATCTGAATAAAACAGACAGTCCTGTACAACCAGAGAATGACAAAAAGCAGCAGAAGCAAATGTTTTTTTTCTTTAAAGTCCCCAGTTTTCACTAATGTTACTAACTTTAAACACTCAGGAAAGGCCCAGCTGATGATGTTATGGCTTTGTAAGCTTTTTATTGGTTAGCTGGCAACATTTAGACTGAGCATGTCCGATCCTGTTCCTGGAGGACTACTATCCTGCATGTCTTTCTTTGCATCGGAAGGTTCTCGAGRTCTGCCAAAGTTTGTTAATCACTCATTCATTCAAATCAGGTGGGTCAAAGCAGAAAAAACATCTAAAAYAAGGATGGTGGTCCTGTAGGGCCATGATTAGACACACCTGGTCTAAAATATTAAGGTTGGTGGTCCTATAGGACCAGTCTTTGACATCACTGGTCTAAAACCTGTTGGATGGTGGTCCTCCAGGATCAGGATCGGACAACCCTTTGGTCTAAAACCTGTAGGATTCTGTTGTAGATTTGCTGGTGAGTTTGTGATCATTGTCCTCTATYTGACTGAGTTTGGTTAAAGTTTTAACTGCTGGACAGATGGTCTCACATCCGAGTTTCTAGAGAGTAGTTCACGATTGACTCATATCCACCTCTGTGTTTGATTGTTACATCGTGAAAAACAAGACAAGGTGGTTGATGAACAARTAATATCTGCATCTAAATCTAAATTATTTTTAAATTGTTGTATGTACAGATGATGTGTTTTTAGTTTACCAGCTCATGAAAAAATACAGTTTCTTCTAAACACTGTAAAATCTGAACTCAGCAGCAACTTTACAGCCAATGGTATTGACCCAAAGAGCGGGCTGGAAATGAACAGAGAGATGTTTGGTAAGTGGTCACGTGTTGGTGATGAAACAGTTCCAGAGGCCCCMGTGTGTCACCACTGGTGTTCAGGATATTGAAGGTAATTATCTGAAATCATTAGAGTCTGGCAGCTCTTTTTCACTTAAACTGATGCGGTCTACAGAGCAGAAAAAACCCTGGTGGATGTSAGCGTTTGGACAAACCAGCGTCTCGCACCATGACTAAAAGCAGCCTGAAACCACCCACAGGTGWTGTGTTGAGTTTGTGAACTTTTTGTTTCAGGCGTATTTTATCATAGCAGGAGGCGGCAGCAGCCCTGTGGGACCTGATCTAGGAGAAATGAGAACTAACGTCTAACGTGCGCTTGGGAAGGCAAACAGGAAACTGTGGGAAGCGACGAGGCGTAAAAAACCATTTGGGATTCGCTCGGCATCAAACGCGCCGTGACTGTYATAATTTCCCCGTAATAGAACTATTCCCAGCTGGCTTGTTTGTGTCAAATACTCCTTTTTTGATCACTTTGTTGAGCAGTTTGGAAACCAGAGACTAGAAYTGGAAGAGTTTGGTTCTAGTGGATGAGTTTGTGACGCTCTAAAGAAAATAAAAATGCAGTTCCTCCAGCAGCTGTTATCAGTTAATAACTTTATTTTCTTCCAGAAGACGTTGCAGGCATTCTGCCCGATCTTATACGTGTGGAATCATTGGTATTCACAGCTTCTCCGGCTCAGCRTTGTGTTTTGCATTTCTCTGATCGCCCCCTATGGCACATGTATTTGGCTACAAAATGCTGAGTCATGCTCAGCACTGTAAACAGGCTGAGCGCCCCAGCGGCAGAGCGTTTAAAAACAGCTAAAGCTTGAGCAAAATGAGAATCGAGGTGATTATGGTGGGGCTTGTGGTAAACGGAGCCATTAACGATGCAGGCGGAGACAACTGGGAACGCTRMGATTTCCAAACAAAGGATTCGAGGTCGAGACCGTGAAGTCCAGGATCAGAGAAGACTTCAGTTCTTTGTTCTGGTCTCGTTAGTTGCTTCAAAAACTGCAGGCAAACTTCTCAATGCRGATTAACCCTCTGCAGAGAGGCTTTTATTAAAAAGCTTTGTGTATTTTTTTTGTTTTGTTTTTTGTTGTTTTTTTCTTTCGCTCTGAATGCCCTCACATGACCTCCATGTCTCTCGTCCCCCTGGGCACCGAGGATGTGTTTATGAGGAAATAGGTGTGGAATAAATAAGAAGTAGTTTGCCATCTGTGCGCTCACATTTCTGTCAAGGTGAAAGAAAATGGTTTGATAAGGGCAGCTGGGGTTTTGTTGTTTAGTCCTTTGCCTCCTCCATGAGACAGAGTCCTGACAGCCTCACAGCCTTCCCCAAATCTTTATGACCACATGAGTTTGGATGTGGCCCACTGTCAGGCTTTGGACACCCGCCCCCTCCCACCCAGTGGCAAGAAAGATTGGAGTGTTTTGGAGCTTTATTGTTGGAGGTTGGCCTTTTTCTCTCAAAGAATTAAGTATTTAGTAAACTAGAACATTTCTAAACCGAATCGCAATTTGGGACTTCAACTTCATTTAGTAATAATCTAAGATAATATTTTGATGTATGAATTGACACTGCGCCTGGACTTGCATCACGGTCCGGTAACCAGTACGGTAACACGACTTTTACAACAAACAGTTGAGTAAAAGGTTTTCATGCAGAGTTAGATTTTTACTTATTTATTCTTGGATTAGCATGCAGATTTGCTAATGCTAGTTTGTAAACATGCTGAAGTTACACTGTGGCATGACGGGGTTAGCTTGCAGTCATACTAGGGTTAACTTGTAGATGTGAGACTGCTTGTAGGTTTACAATGGACAGCTCGTAGGCATGCTAGTGTTAGCTTGTAAGCTTGCTAGGGTTTGATTGTAGGTATTTTTAGTGTTAGCTTGCTATGTACCATGGTTAGCTTGTTGGTGTGCTAGTGTTAGCTTGTATGCATGCAAGGGTTAGCTTGTAGGTTTATTATGGTTAGCTTGTAGACATGCTAGTGTTAGCTTGTAGCTAGCTACCTGCCAAAGAGGAGGGAGACATTAGGAGGAGCTGCTCCATGGGCATCTCACAGCTGCAGGAGTGACATTAACGTAACCACATGTTGGCTGCAAAGCACAAATTCTAAGCTTTCAGGAACCGTCAGAATTTTTCTGATAGCACAAGCTTTCACAGAGTTACAGTAAAGCAAAGCGGGAGCTTGTATCTGTGACAGACTTGTAAAATGGATTCACGTTTATCTGTTGCAGTTCAGGTTTATTCATCGTTCCAGCCATCAACCATAGGTTATTAGAACTGAAAATCTTTGTGTAGAGCAGAATGTGAATGGCAGGGGAGGGATTTGCTTGTTTGTATCTGTGCGTGTTTTTTGGTGATGGGGGCCAGTGTGTGTGTGTGTGTGTGTGTGTGTGTGTGTGTGTGTGTGTGTGTGTGTGTGTGTGTGTGTGT